>NC_056733.1:946451088-946526088 GCF_019279795.1 Protopterus annectens
CTAAGGATTTCAACAACTCAGTATATCTTATTGTTCAAAATGCATACTGACATAAAATCTGTAAGTGAATTAAAATAATAAATGCCTGAATCTGAATCCTTATAGACCTTCTCTGGCATTATCTACATGTGGATCATGAAATCAATGACATCGGCAGTTTTCCTGTAGTCATTATGGAGTAGTAAATGGTCCTCCTTAAAGGAGAAGATGCCTTATTTTAATAGAAACCTCTTAAAAGTGGGATGGTTCCGATGCCCTTGTCTGCATGCCGAAATAGGGATTTAATGGTGCCAATCAAGAATTTGTAGCATTCTATTATTTTGAGCCCAAAACTGGGAAATGCTGAGGAATTTGCTATAGTTGAGAGGTATGTTATGAATGCTATGTGCTATGAGTTGTGCCAACATTATGTTGTAATTTTTTATTCAAACTGTCCCTTCAAAGTCTCTATTAACTCCTAACATCTGATTACTATCCATACTATCCAGGGTCCCCAGAAGTTATCTATTGCTCTTTAGGGGTGACATTGCCCATGTTGAGAACCTCTGGTTTAAGCAAAAGTAACTCAAAAGTAACACATTTAAGTTACTAGTTACTAAAAAAAGTAATATATTAATATTACTTTATTACTGTTTTGAAAAAGTAATGAGCTATATTACTAGTTACTAGAAAGTGTAATATATTACTCCCATCACTGCAGGTCTGTGAATATCATAATATCTCAATGCGGGTGGACTGGCAATTTTCTGCTTCAGAATGTCAAATGCTTTTTGGTGTTGTTCCAACCAGGACCAGTTTACATTTTTGCATGTCAACTCACTTAATGGTGATGAAAGCTCACTCAGGTCTGGGATAAACTTTCCTAAATAGTTGACCATACCAAGAAAATGTTGTAAAGATGTGACATTTTCTGGAGCTGGCATCTCAAGAATTACTGCTTGCTTATACGGATGTGGTTGTAAGCCATAAATGGTAAACAAATGACCCTCATAAGTAACTTATTTAAGTTTGAATTTACATTTCTTAGGATTGAGTTTAAGATTTACTTCATAAGTACAATCTAGAACTTTATTGATGTTTCTGTCATGTTCGTCTTTGCCCCAACAATAATGTCATCTACTATGATAGCACATGGATAACCTGAAAAAAATTGTTCCAAAGTATGCTAAAATACTTCACTAGCAGAATTTATCCCAAATGGTATTCTCAAATATCTGCATCTACCAAACTGTGTACTGAAAGTGGTTAACAATGAAGATTTGTGATTCAGTGAAATTTGCCAAAATGAATTTTTTGCATCTAAGACAGAAAAAATTGTGTCATTTGGCATGAGAGTGGCTTCGTCTTCTACTGTGCACATTGGATAATGAGGACATTTAAGTGCTTTGTTTGAATCTCTCAGATCAATACATATTCGAAAATCATCTGAGCTTTTCTCATGAACTACGACCACAGAGGATACCCTTTCAGTCGGTTCTTTTACTGGAGTTATTACACCTGAATTTACTATTTTGCCAAGCTCTCCTTTTACTTTGCTCTGCATTGCTACCGGAACCTTCCTTGCTGGTTTGATAACTGGGCTTACTTCATGGTTTAACTTCATGGAATATGAGACTGGAAGTTTGCCAAGCTTGTCTGTGAAAATATCAGCATATTCACTAAAAATATTCTGTGTAAAACTAACATTGTTGTTCAGAGTTATATGGTGGACCTCTGTATTAAATGAAATCAGTCCCATTCTCAAACAATCTTTGAGGCCTAACAGTGACTGCACATGTCTTTTGACTATTTAAAACTACAAGTCATAGCTGTTCCTAGCAGAATGGCATGTGAGAACTACTGCACCATCAGTTTGAATCTATTCACCACCATAAGCAACTAGTTTTGCATGGGTCTATATTGAAAAATTATATGGTGCTGCTTACTGTGATGGATTTGAAGTCTTCTTAAGACACTCAGTCTTGCTAGCTGGATTCTGCTAAAATCAAAGTCTGGTTATATTTGCATTCACAGTGTGTTGCATACAGAAACTTGCAGAATATACACTGATGAGAGAATATACTTTGCAGCATCAACTTAGAGCAGTAACAAATAACTTTTTATAATAAACCAGACGGACTAACATTGCAGCTTAAAGTACTGTTCCACTTTACTTCTCATATAGTACAGATGATGTGAGAGATATAACATTTACCTCGGGACAAATGTGGCCCTATTAATACCCCTAACATAACTGGATTAATGCAGATCTTTATATACAATTTTAGTCATGCACATACATATACATTTCCTCTTGGTATTCTATTTTGGAGAATTGCTCATCCTGTAGAAACAATACTAATTGTTGTAGATGCTGACACAAACTGCTGACTTAATGATATTATTTACAGCTTTTCTGGCAGTGTGAACATCCTGTTTTTGTCTTTAGTATTCTATTTGTATCTTTGTATAAGAACATCTGTTCTTGTGCCAAATGCAGGAAAAACATGTTTTTTAAGGAAACACATTGTAACAGTGTCATTAACATGTCCTGTTGTTTAAGAAAACATATTGTGTCCATTCTTTTTATATGCAGAAAAAACTGTTTTTTAAGGAAGCACATTGTCACAGTGTTCTTTAAAAGCAGATTTTGCATTTTTCCTCTTGCATACATCCTGTTTGTAAGGAAAAAATGTCCTTTCAGCAGATTCCTTATTTTCCAAGCGACGGTCATTTAGTATGGATGCTGATCACATATTGCTAAACTCTATTTCTACATTTAAGCAAGCTTTATCTTATACCTTATTTATGTTGCAAATTTGTAGCAAAGTTACTTTCAACCTAAGTATATTGTTGAGCACACTCTACCATATATTAGTAGTTCAAACGCACAATTGCCCGAATGCCGTAACATCGAACTGGGAAGTTCGAAACCTCAGAATAGCGAAGCTGCGAAACACCGAATTTTTTCCCAGGGAAAAAATTCAGTGGTCTGTTTCCACTGCTTTACTATTTCCTCCACTGTGGTGCAATGTCGGAGTTGATATATTTAAGTAGGGGGTGTGTGGGGGGCACAGTCCCCACATTGGGGGGTGTGGGGGGCAGCCCCCCACATTAGGAACAGTTTGAAGTGTACATGTGTTTTTGGTTTTGTACCGGAACAGAATTTTTTTTTTTCCCCTGGGAAAAAAATCGCTGTTCTTTTTGTTTGACATTATTGCATTTCAAACTGCCGGGTTCGACATTTATGTAGTCAAACTTATTGCAGTTCGACTAAGTGATATAGACCCGTTTTGCACATTTTGCTGAATCAAGTTTTCCACCAGCTTTTACTTTGGCAAACATTGTGCTGATATAACACTGCACTTCGATCCAGTGTCTACTTTAAGCTCTAGAGATTTCCCATTAATCCGACCAGTATAAAATATTTCACTCTTTGCTGCCAGCTGATAATCTACTGTGATAACTATTTTATCAATCATACTATCAACAGAAAGTTTGATCACACCTCTCTATCTGATCTACTTGCTTCTTCAGATGTTCTCTTTTAATAAAAGTACGCGCCACCCTAGAATTGTAAAACCTTTGATTCCACCTTTTACATTTGTGGTATCGCTGACCAAAACCTAAGCACTTCTCTCATTTAGCTTCATGACTGCCTCCACAATTACGACAGTTAACAATAAGGTTGTTTGTAGTAGCCCCATTTGGTTTATAGTTAAGGTTAGATGTGGCACTGCCTCTCTGTTTATATTTCTGTTTGCACCTAACCTTATGTTGCACACTATCAACATTCGCACTGGCAGACACGGCATGTTCTTCTCATTCGTAAGCATATTAGTATGCTTTTCTGTAAGCTCATATATCTGACAAATCTCAATGGCCTTATTCAACAGTAAATCACTGTCTTGAAGCAAAATATTCCTCATTTCATCATTATTGACACCACACATAACCCTGTCTTTTACTAACTCATCTCCCAGATCATCACATCTGGAAATTTTTGCTTTATTTCTTAATTCGGTAATATATGCTGTTGTAGTTTTACCAGGCTTTTGATTTATTGTGTAAAACATGTGCCTTTCCATTGTAATATTCATTTTAGGGTTACACATTTCTCTAAATTTACATTTTAAGCACTCCAGATCTTTCCACGTTTCAGCCTGTATGGCGGTTCTCCCCCTACCCTGCATACATGGCAGGTGCGTACACAAATGAATGTTCCATCTCAGCGGCTTCTGAGCCAGCTAAATTAAAAAGTATGAATGCCTTTGTACATGTGTCTTTATCAGAAAATGCAGCCTGTATGAAAATATCATAGTCTTGCTCAAACAGTCGACAATTCAAAAACCAGCAGTCCAGGTCTGCAAAATCCCTCTGCCATAACAACAAAATTTGCATAGACTAGGTCTTTGTAATTATGCTCAAATGTACAACAGTAATGCTGAAAAGGCTTTAATTTAACACTGCAAACACTGTGAACACACTATGGACAGTTTGGGTATGTGTAAACGTTTTAGTTAATGTGAAAAAATGCAGTTGTCTTAGCCTTTTCCTAGATTTTAGTACTTTGGAAATGATTTTGAATACTTTTTTATTTATTTCGAATACTTTTATCAGTATGTCGCAATTTCAGACATTTCATTTATCTTGGTAATTATTTTGAATATTTTGAATGCTTTGTCACTTATTTGGCAACTGAAAAATCATTTAAACAAGTTTAGTACCTTCCAATAACCACTGAACTGCTTGTGAGTTAGCTCTTGTATATTCCTCCACTTCTAACTGCGTGCCTCATGGTTTGTGAACTGCTTCAATTTCGGACCCCATTCTGACACCGTGTCACATGCCTCCTGTATTCAAATGAGACACTGAGGTGCTGTGATGAGTTCATGTTGTTTACTGCACATAAACACATCAGGAGATGTAACTGGAATATATGTTTAAGCTAACTGACTAACTCATTACTTCAAACACACTCGCATGTGCATCTCCAGTCATACCTGCATTCACTCTGACTGACTGCACAAAATGACACTGATCTTGCACGTCCTCAGTAACTTACATGCATGTGCTGTCTAGCTACAGTGGCTGACTAGGTACAAAACACACAGTGATCTACAGCAGAGATGAAGCTACAGCAGACAACAGGAGAAGTTTAACCAGAACAGAAGGTTAAAGAAGCTTCAATGCGCTTGGTCTGACCACCCACTCCCAAATCCAGCCTCTTTGTCCAACCACCTACTCCCAAATCCAGCCTCTTGGTCAGACCACCCACTCCCAAGTCCAGCCTCTTGGTCCGACCACCCACTCCCAAGTCCAGCCTCTTGGTCTGACCACCCACCCCCAAGTCCAGCCTCTTGGTCTGACCACCCACTCCCAAGTCCAGCCTAACAGAAGCAGAGTGAAATTTCTTGGGATGGTAAAAGACAGCTCTATGCATGATGCCAGATGATCACACTAAAGATCACGATTGAGGTTGCCACACCCTCTGTTTTTTTGTTTTGTTTTTTTTAGGATTTTAGGATGGGTGTTTTCTCATCAAGATGTGAATTGTTACAGAGGCTTAGTGAATAAGCAGGTAAAGTTTGATCTAGGTTGTCATTGACATGTTGTACCTGAGTACATCAGTAGTCTTGGAAAGCTTGTTGTAAAGCGTTACAACAGATTCAGTAGATCAGATGGTTGAGAGCCCTATGACCTGACAGGATGGTGGGCTGGACAGCTGGGCCCATATAAACTCCTTTGTAGACAAGTCCAAATACCCAAAGTCATTACATTTTGGATGTGCAGGTTCCATATGATTCTGTTTCCTGAGGAATGTAGCTCGTGTGTTTTTTCTTGGACCAAACTAGTTGTACTCCTACATTATAAAACCTCAAGACTTTGTTTACAGTTCTGCTTAGTTATACAAATATATCTTGTTATAATTTCATTTCAATATTAAGTTTTCTAATAAATAAATGGATGCCTGCAGCCGGATCCTCAATTATTTTTCTATGTGTGGGTGCACACATACGAGTATGGTATGAGTCTGTGTGTGTGTGTGTGTGTGTGTGTGTGTGTGTGTGTGTGTGTGTGGTATGTGGATGTGTGGGTGTAGGTGTGCGTGGATGTGTGTGTGTGCGTGTGCGTGTGTGCGTGTGTGTGTGTGTGTGTTTGCGTGTGTGTGCGCATGTGTGTGCACGTGTGTGTGTGTGTGTGTGTGTGTGTGTGTGTGTGTGTGTGTGTGTGTGTGTATTTTATTTAATAGTATGTAGTATGCTTGCAGAGATAAGCCCTAAATTGATACTTACTTAAGTATTTAACTTACTGCAGAAATTGCCCCGTGGTAGAACTTTGATTTGCCTTCTATAGTTTTTTTCACATAATATATTACTTTTTTACAGTACCATTATTAGGCAAAAATGTCTGAAATCTCCTGTGTTGTACAGCTGTGTCCAGGAAGATGAGTAACCAAAGCCAGCAGAGCAATACTGCAGTATGATACAAAACAGAATAAAATATCCATGAACTTAAGGAAGATGAGTAACCAAACCAGCAGAGCAATACTGCAGTATAATACAAAACAGAACAAAATATCCATGAACTTGAGGAAGATGAGTAACTAAACCAGCAGAGCAATACTGCAGTATGATACAAACCAGAACAAAATATCCATGAACTAGAGGAAGATGAGTAACCAAACCAGCAGAGCAATACTGCACTATGATACAAACAGAACAAAATATCCATGAACTTGAGGAAGATGAGTAACCAAAGCAGCAGAGCAATACTGCAGTATGATACAAAACAGAACAAAATATCCATGAACTTGAGGAAGATGAGTAACCAAACCAGCAGAGCAATACTGCAGTATAATACAAACCAGAACAAAATATCCATGAACTTGAGGAAGATGAGTAACCAAAGCAGCAGAGCAATACTGCAGTATGATACAAAACAGAACAAAATATCCATGAACTTGAGGAAGATGAGTAACCAAACCAGCAGAGCAATACTGCAGTATGATACAAACCTGAACAAAATATCCATGAACTTGAGGAAGATGAGTAACCAAACCAGCAGAGCAATACTGCAGTATGATACAAAACAGAACAAAATATCCATGAACTTGAGGAAGATGAGTAACCAAACCAGCAGAGCAATACTGCAGTATGATACAAAACAGAACAAAATATCCATGAACTTGAGGAAGATGAGTAACCAAACCAGCAGAGCAATACTGCAGTATGATACAAAGCAGAACAAAATATCCATGAACTTGAGGAAGATGAGTAACCAAACCAGCAGAGCAATACTGCAGTATGATACAAACCAGAACAAAATATCCATGAACTTGAGGAAGATGAGTAACCAAACCAGCAGAGAAATACTGCAGTATGATACAAACAGAACAAAATATCCATGAACTTGAGGAAGATGAGTAACCAAAGCAGCAGAGCAATACTGCAGTATGATACAAAACAGAACAAAATATCCATGAACTTGAGGAAGATGAGTAACCAAAGCAGCAGAGCAATACTGCAGTATGATACAAAACAGAACAAAATATCCATGAACTTGAGGAAGATGAGTAACCAAATCAGCAGAGCAATACTGCAGTATGATACAAAACAGAACAAAATATCCATGAACTTGAGGAAGATGAGTAACCAAACCAGCAGAGCAATATTGCAGTATGATACAAACCAGAACAAAATATCCATGAACTTGAGGAAGATGAGTAACCAAACCAGCAGAGCAATACTGTAGTATGATACAAACCAGAACAAAATATCCATGAACTTGAGGAAGATGAGTAACCAAAGCAGCAGAGCAATACTGCAGTATGATACAAAACAGAACAAAATATCCATGAACTTGAGGAAGATGAGTAACCAAACCAGCAGAGCAATACTGCAGTATGATACAAACCTGAACAAAATATCCATGAACTTGAGGAAGATGAGTAACCAAACCAGCAGAGCAATACTGCAGTATGATACAAAACAGAACAAAATATCCATGAACTTGAGGAAGATGAGTAACCAAACCAGCAGAGCAATACTGCAGCATGATACAAACCAGAACAAAATATCCATGAACTTGAGGAAGATGAGTAACCAAAGCAGCAGAGCAATACTGCAGTATGATACAAACCGGAACAAAATATCCATGAACTTGAGGAAGATGAGTAACCAAAGCAGCAGAGCAATACTGCAGTATGATACAAACCAGAACAAAATATCCATGAACTTGAGGAAGATGAGTAATGAAAGCAGCAGAGCAATACTGCAGTATGATACAAACCAGAACAAAATATCCATGAACTTGAGGAAGATGAGTAACCAAACCAGCAGAGCAATACTGCAGTATGATACAAACCAGAACAAAATATCCATGAACTTGAGGAAGATGAGTAACCAAACCAGCAGAGCAATACTGCAGTATGATACAAAACAGAACAAAATATCCATGAACTTGAGGAAGATGAGTAACCAAACCAGCAGAGCAATACTGCAGTATGATACAAACCAGAACAAAATATCCATGAACATGAGGAAGATGAGTAACCAAACCAGCAGAGCAATACTGCACTATGATACAAACCAGAACAAAATATCCATGAACATGAGGAAGATGAGTAACCAAACCAGCAGAGCAATACTGCAGTATGATACAAAGAGGAAGATGAGTAACCAAACCAGCAGAGCAATACTGCAGTATGATACAAAACAGAACAAAATATCCATGAACTTGAGGAAGATGAGTAACCAAACCAGCAGAGCAATACTGCAGTATGATACAAAGAGGAAGATGAGTAACCAAACCAGCAGAGCAATACTGCAGTATGATACAAAACAGAACAAAATATCCATGAACTTGAGGAAGATGAGTAACCAAACCAGCAGAGCAATACTGCAGTATGATACAAAACAGAACAAAATATCCATGAACTTGAGGAAGATGAGTAACCAAACCAGCAGAGCAATACTGCAGTATGATACAAACCAGAACAAAATATCCATGAACATGAGGAAGATGAGTAACCAAACCAGCAGAGCAATACTGCAGTATGATACAAAACAGAACAAAATATCCATGAACTTGAGGAAGATGAGTAACCAAACCAGCAGAGCAATACTGCAGTATGATACAAACCAGAACAAAATATCCATGAACATGAGGAAGATGAGTAACCAAAGCAGCAGAGCAATACTGCAGTATGATACAAACCGGAACAAAATATCCATGAACTTGAGGAAGATGAGTAACCAAACCAGCAGAGAAATACTGCAGTATGATACAAAGCAGAACAAAATATCCATGAACTTGAGGAAGATGAGTAACCAAAGCAGCAGAGCAATACTGCAGTATGATACAAAACAGAACAAAATATCCATGAACTTGAGGAAGATGAGTAACCAAAGCAGCAGAGCAATACTGCAGTATGATACAAACCAGAACAAAATATCCATGAACTTGAGGAAGATGAGTAACCAAACCAGCAGAGCAATACTGCAGTATGATACAAACCAGAACAAAATATCCATGAACTTGAGGAAGATGAGTAACCAAAGCAGCAGAGCAATACTGCAGTATGATACAAAGCAGAACAAAATATCCATGAACTTGAGGAAGATGAGTAACCAAACCAGCAGAGCAATACTGCAGTATGATACAAACCAGAACAAAATATCCATGAACATGAGGAAGATGAGTAACCAAACCAGCAGAGCAATACTGCAGTATGATACAAACCAGAACAAAATATCCATGAACTTGAGGAAGATGAGTAACCAAAGCAGCAGAGCAATACTGCAGTATGATACAAAGCAGAACAAAATATCCATGAACTTGAGGAAGATGAGTAACCAAACCAGCAGAGCAATACTGCAGTATGATACAAACCAGAACAAAATATCCATGAACATGAGGAAGATGAGTAACCAAACCAGCAGAGCAATACTGCAGTATGATACAAACCAGAACAAAATATCCATGAACTTGAGGAAGATGAGTAACCAAACCAGCAGAGCAATACTGCAGTATGATACAAAACAGAACAAAATATCCATGAACTTGAGGAAGATGAGTAACCAAAGCAGCAGAGCAATACTGCAGTATGATACAAAACAGAACAAAATATCCATGAACTTGAGGAAGATGAGTAACCAAACCAGCAGAGCAATACTGCAGTATGATACAAACCGGAACAAAATATCCATGAACTTGAGGAAGATGAGTAACCAAACCAGCAGAGCAATACTGCAGTATGATACAAAGCAGAACAAAATATCCATGAACTTGAGGAAGATGAGTAACCAAACCAGCAGAGCAATACTGCAGTATGATACAAAACAGAACAAAATATCCATGAACTTGAGGAAGATGAGTAACCAAACCAGCAGAGCAATACTGCAGTATGATACAAACCGGAACAAAATATCCATGAACTTGAGGAAGATGAGTAACCAAAGCAGCAGAGCAATACTGCAGTATGATACAAAGCAGAACAAAATATCCATGAACTTGAGGAAGATGAGTAACCAAACCAGCAGAGCAATACTGCAGTATGATACAAAACAGAACAAAATATCCATGAACTTGAGGAAGATGAGTAACCAAACCAGCAGAGCAATACTGCAGTATGATACAAACCGGAACAAAATATCCATGAACTTGAGGAAGATGAGTAACCAAAGCAGCAGAGCAATACTGCAGTATGATACAAAGCAGAACAAAATATCCATGAACTTGAGGAAGATGAGTAACCAAACCAGCAGAGCAATACTGCAGTATGATACAAAGCAGAACAAAATATCCATGAACTTGAGGAAGATGAGTAACCAAACCAGCAGAGCAATACTGCAGTATGATACAAAACAGAACAAAATATCCATGAACTTGAGGAAGATGAGTAACCAAACCAGCAGAGCAATACTGCAGTATGATACAAAGCAGAACAAAATATCCATGAACTTGAGGAAGATGAGTAACCAAACCAGCAGAGCAATACTGCAGTATGATACAAAACAGAACAAAATATCCATGAACTTGAGGAAGATGAGTAACCAAAGCAGCAGAGCAATACTGCAGTATGATACAAACCTGAACAAAATATCCATGAACTTGAGGAAGATGAGTAACCAAAGCAGCAGAGCAATACTGCAGTATGATACAAACCGGAACAAAATATCCATGAACTTGAGGAAGATGAGTAACCAAAGCAGCAGAGCAATACTGTAGTATGATACAAAACAGAACAAAATATCCATGAACTTGCAAATTACATTTACAACAAAGCTTGAGTCCCGTTATCTCTAACACTTGTTCCATGGTGTCACCCTTAATACAGCTCAGACCAAATTTAACATAAATGAGTCTCAGATGAGCATGACCAGTTTTCAGCAGAAGTGCCTTCCAGGTTGCCTGTCTAGTTACACCCGCAAAAAGTATAGTAACGAATAAAAAAGTGTCATGATCTGCACAAAAAATGTATTACAGTTGATTTTTCCTTGTTGGTAGAGGATGTTTTGGTTTCACGTAATGCATTTTATTCCCAACACAGCTTAGTTTTCACTACTCATTCAGTTTTACTGCAAAATAATATGACTTGACTTCAGTTGCTTTTTGCTAAATCAAGAAATACTGTATAGGTGAAATGCATAATTCTTTAACCTGAATTGGTTTGACTATCATATAATTCAAAAATAGGTTCCCTACACCTTATTGCAACATCCTTTATTTTTTTAGGGCTCTGGGGCCTGGTGAACAATGCAGGAATCAGCATTCCAACAGCGCCAAACATATGGATGGGAATAGAAGACTTCCGGAAAGTCATGGACGTGAACCTTTTTGGAGTAATTGAGGTGACACTGAATTTTCTGCCTATGCTTATGAAATCCAGAGGGAGACTTGTCAACGTTGCCAGTGTCTTTGGACGTAATTCTGTTGTAGGAGGTGGCTATTGTCTTTCTAAGTATGGAGTGGAATCATTTTCTGACAGTCTGCGGTAAGAAAAACTTTGGTCCTAGTATTCTTTGTGATTTTCCCTCCACAGTGTAAACAGATATTAGTCATTTTGATGGCATAGTGTTGATGTCTGAATGCCTGAATTCAAAAACATTGAAACCAGTGTATATTAAGTAAATAAATTCAAAACTATGAAGCACTAGATATCAATATAACCAGAAATTGTTGCATGTCAGCAACATATTGAATGTTCCACAGTTTTCTCATGGGGCCAACACCTGCTCCCTAGCTATTTTATTATTACAGTTCTGCATAGTGATTTGGAGGGATGAAAACCCCTTCTGCAAGGTAGTATGACTACAGAGTTGTTAAATAATGCAGGAGAGAGTGACCTATGGGGGGTGGGGTACACCAGGTGCTTGCTACCCTGCCAATAGAGATTAGGTGCTGTGATATGTTATGGTTTCATATTATGAGATAACTGATGTAATAAAGTCAGTTTAGTACTTCAGCAGTAATTAAATGCTAAAATGTAAAAGTAGAAATATTTTGTTTCTAGACTTAAATATAATGATAGTCTGACAGAGAAATGTGTTACATTGCTGAATATACTCTTGCATTTCAAAACCCCTTGTTCAACACAGTGCACTTTGAGGACACACAAAGTCAGTCATGTGGAGACTCAATATTCTGCCTTTGATATAATTGCATCAGATTCATTTATTTGCAGTAAATGGCACTAAAATGTTACCTGCTATCATTATAACTGGTGAGTTCCAGCAAGGTTAACCTAGTCAAATGATATTGCAATCCAGCTTGTTGCATTTACATAATTTATTTTAAGTTTCATTCCAGTAGGTAGACAACATAGACACAACCATTTGTTAGGTACATATTACATTTTTTCATCTTTGTAACTGGATAAAATGATGTAGGCATGAGTGCCTGTAGGTTTGTCCTAGACTGCTTGACATTTTACAGTATGCAGACAGATGTATTGAACCCTGTTCTGCAGATATGTCCTACTTATAGCTGTGACTGCTTTAACCACTAGACTCCACAGTGTAGGGCAATGCTGGAAATTACAAGTGCTACTGCTGAACTGTCAGTAGTTTTAAAAACAATACGTTAGAGTCTTAAAGCAAAAAAAAAAGAAGACTAAAGGCTTATTTTCACACTTTATCTGAATATTGTAAGGACACCTGGACAATACTTCCACAATATAAAACTGCATCCTGAAAGGACACATGGACAACATCTCCACAGTATAAAACTGCATCTTGTAAAGATACATGGACAATACCACCACAATATAAAGGACACATGGCCAGTACCCCTACAATATAAAGGACACATGAACAATACCTCCACAATAAAAAAGGACACATGGACAACACCTCCACAATATAAAGGACACATGGACAACACCTCCACAATATAAAGGACACATGGACAGTACCTCCAAATATAAAACTGCATCTTGTAAGGACACATGGACAACACCTCCACAATATAAAGGACACATGGACAATACCTCCACAATATAAAGGACACATGGACAGTACCTCCACAATATAAAGGACACACGGACAATACCTCCACAATATAAAACTGCATCTTGTAAGGACACATGGACAATACCGCCAGAATTTAAAGGACACATGGACAATACCTCCAAATATAAAACTGCATCTTGTAAGGACACATGGACAACAGCTCCACAATAAAAAGGACACATGGATAGTACCTCCACAATATAAAGGACACATGGACAATACCTCCACAATATAAAACTGCATCTTGTAAGGGCACATGGACAATACCTCCACAATATAAAGGACACATGGACAATACCTCCAAATATAAAGGACACATGGACAACACCACCATAATATAAAGGACACATGGACAATACCTCTACAATATAAAGGACATGTGGACAGTACCTCCACAATATAAAGGACACATGGACAATACTGCCACAATATAAAGGACATATGGAAAATACCTCCAAATATAAAACTGCATCTTCTAAGGACACATGGACAACACCTTTACAATATAAAGGACACATGGACAATACCTCTACAATATAAAGGACACATGGACAATACTGCCAGAATATAAAGGACACATGGACAATACCTCCAAATATAAAACTGCATCTTGTAAGGACACATAGACAATACCACCACAATATAAAACTGCATCTTGTAAGGACACATGGACAATACTGCCACAATATAAAGGAATAAAGGACACATGGACAATACCTCCACAATATAAAGAACACGTGGAAAATACCTCCACAATATAAAACTACATCTTGTAAGGACACATGGACAACACCTCCACAATATAAAGGACACATGGACAATACCTCCAAATATAAAACTGCATCTTGTAAGGACACATGGACAACACCACCACAATATAAAGGACACATGGACAATACCTCCAAATATAAGGGACACATGGCCAGTACCCCTACAATATAAAGGCAACATGGACAATACATCCACAATATAAAACTGCATCTTGTAAGGCCACATGGACAACACCTCCACAATATAAAGGAATAATGGACACATGGACAATACCTCAACAATATAAAGGACGCATGGACAATACCTCCACAATATAAAAAACACATGGACAATACCTCCACAATATAAAACTGCATCTTGTAAGGACACATGGACAACACCTCCACAATATAAAGGACACTTGGACAATACCTCCAAATATAAAACTGCATCTTGTAAGGACACATGGACAATACCACCACAATATAAAGGACACATGGTCAGTACTCCTGCAATATAAAGGGCACATGGACAATAACCTCCACAATATAAGGGACACATGGACAATACCTCCAAATATAAAACTGTGTCTTGTAAGGACGCATGGACAACACCTCCACAACATAAAGGACACATGGACAATATCTCCACAGTATAAAACTGCATCTTGTAAGGACACATGGACAACACCTCCACAATATAAAGGACACATGGACAATACCTCCAAATATAAAACTGCATCTTGTAAGGACACATGGACAACACCTCCACAATATAAAGGACACATGGACAATACCTCCAAATATAAAACTGCATCTTGTAAGGACACATGGGCAACACCTCCACAATATAAAGGACACATGGACAATACCTCCAAATATAAAGGACACACGGACAGTACCTCCACAATATAAAGGACACATGGACAATACCTCTGCAATATAAAACTGCATCTTGTAAGGACACATAGACAATACCGCCACAATATAAAGGACACATTGACAATACCTCCACAATATAAAGGATGCATGGACAGTACCTCCACAATATAAAGGACACATGGACAATACATCCACAATATAAAACTGCATCTTGTAAGGACACATGGACAATACCACCACAATATAAAGGACACATGGACAATACATCCAAATATAAAACTGCATCTTGTAAGGACACATGGACAATACCACCACAATATAAAGGACACATTGACAATACCTCCACAATATAAAGGATGCATGGACAGTACCTCCACAATATAAAGGACACATGGACAATACATTCACAATATAAAACTGCATCTTGTAAGGACACATGGACAATACCACCACAATATAAAAGGCACATGGACAATACCTTCACAATATAAAGGACACATGAACAATACCTCCAAGTATAAAACTGCATCTTGTAAGGACACATATTTTGGGGCCTCACTGTACACTGAACACTCCACAATATAAAGGACACATGGACAATACCTCCAAATATAAAACTGCATCTTATTAAGGACACATGGACAACACCTCCGCAATATAAAGGACACATGGACAATACCTTCACAATATAAAACTGCATCTTGTAAGGACACATAGACAATACCGCCACAATATAAAGGACACATGGACAATACATCCAAATATAAAACTGCATCTTGTAAGGACACATGGGCAACACCTCCACAATATAAAGGACACATGGACAATACCTCCAAATATAAAGGACACATGGACAGTACCTCCACAATATAAAGGACACATTGACAATACCTCCACAATATAAAGGATGCATGGACAGTACCTCCACAATATAAAGGACACATGGACAATACATCCAAATATAAAACTGCATCTTGTAAGGACACATGGACAATACCACCACAATATAAAGGACACGTGGCCAGTACCCCTACAATATAAAAGGCACATGGACAATACCTCCACAATATAAAGGACACATGGACAATACTTCCAAATATAAAACTGTGTCTTGTAAGGACACATGGACAATACCTCCACAATATAAAGGACACATGGACAGTGCCTCCACAATATAAAAGACACATGGACAATACCTCCACAATATAAAACTGCATCTTGTAAAGACACATGGACAATACCGCCACAATATAAAGGACACATGGACAATGCCTCCACAATATAAAGGACGCATGGACAGTACCTCCACAATATAAAGGACACATGGACAATACCTTCACAATATAAAACTGCTTTTCAGGGGCAAAACGAATACCTATGCCAACTCTTAATGAAAGCAATTCAGAAGTGTAATCAGCTGGTTGATGTTTTATTTGTTTTCCTCTGCACAGGCAAATGCTTATATAACAACAGCATGTGAAATAAGGCAAATCTGTACACAGTGTAGTTTGTTTTATCTCTGGGGGGCACACTGTACACAGTGCAGTTTGTTCTATCTCAGGGGCAAATCTGTACATCATGTAGTTTGTTTTATCTCAAGGGGCACACTGTGCATAGTGTAATTTGTTTTATCTCGGGGGCACACTGTACACAGTATAGTTTGTTTTATCTTGGGGGCACACTGTACACAGTGTAGTTTGTTTTATCTCTGGGGCACACTGTACACAGTGTAGTTTGGTTTCCCTCTGGGGGCACACTCTACACAGTGTAGTTTGGTTTATCTCTGGGGGGCACACTGTACACGGTGTAGTTTGGTTTATCTCTGGGGGCACACTGTACACAGTGTAGTTTGTTTGATCTCTGGGGGCACACTGTACACAGTGTAGTTTGTTTTATCTCGGGGGCACACTGTACACAGTGTTGTTTGTTTTATCTCAGGAGCACACTGTACACACTGTAGTTTGGTTTATTTTGGGGCCTCACTGTACACAATGTAGTTTGTTTTATCTCTGGGTCACACTGTACACAGTGCAGTTTGTTTTATCTTGGGGGACACACTATACACAGTGCAGTTTGTTGTATCTAGGGGGCACACTGTACACAGTGTAGTTTGTTTTATTTTTGGGGGCACACTGTACACAGTAGAGTTTGTTATACCTAGGGGGCATACTGTACATTGTGTAGTTTGTTTTATTTCAGGGGGCACACTGTACATAGTGTAGTTTGTTTTATCTCTGGGGCACACTGTACACAGTGTAGTTTGTTTATCTCAGGGGCACACTGTGCACAGTGTAGTTTGTTTTATCTCTGGGGCACACTGTACACAGTGTAGTTTGTTTTATCTCTGGGGGCACACTGTACACAGTGTAGTGTGGTTTATCTTGGGGCACACTGTACACAGTGTAGTTTGTTTTATCTAGGGGGCACACTATGCACAGTGTAGTTTGTTTTATCTAGGTGACACACTGTACTCAGTGTAGTTTGTTTTAACTCAGGGGCACACTTTACACAGTGTAGTTTGTTTTACCTCTGGGGGCACACTGTACACAGTGTAGTTTGTTTTATCTCTGGGGGCACACTGTACACGGTGCAGTTTGGTTTATCTCTGGGGGCACACTGTACATGGTTTAGTTTGTTTTATCTCTGGTGGCACACTCTACACAGTGTAGTTTGGTTTATCTCTGGCGGCACAATGTACACGGTGTAGTTTGGTTTATATCTTGGGGCACACTGTACACAGTGTAGTTTGGTTTATCTCTGGGGGCACACTGTACACAGTGTAGTTTGGTTTATCTCTAGGGGCACACTGTACATGGTGTAGTTTGGTTTATTTCTGTGGGGCACACTGTACATGGTGTAGTTTGTTTTATTTTGAGGGCACACAAGAAGGGCGATGAAGGAAGATGCATATGACAGACGCTGCTCTAAAATGATCTGTAAACATTATAACATGCATGCTACACACTTCTAGCTGAATAACATTCTTGTGTCATGGAAATGTGAAGACGGACAGGCAGTGCATCTCTGCATTTCTTATACAGAAGGAGCATTCTCAATCAAATACTGCCTGTTTGGGGGTGAGCTGCAGATGACACTGTGGACAATAGTGCTGTAACCTGTGTAAAAACTGTAAAAACTGAAAATGTTTACATGAATTCATGACATATACATTTTATGTCTGATGTGTTATATTCAGAAAGATATTTAGTGCTTGATTTTCTTTTGAATCCACTCCAGAAATGTTTGGTCATTTGTCACTGTGTCTTTATTCATATAATATTGTTTGGCAACAGTTGCCTGATAAGATTGTATCAGAAGACCAGAAATGCCTATTTTATCAGTGCTTGATCAGTCTGTTTTATTTTATTAGTGTTCTGTTTCTTTTTTTCTGGTAGGAGATTTTTAAACTACTGTGATATTTTTATTATATGGCTTACGCTTTTAATTTATCCTAATATTTTGAGTTTGTAATACCATGAAGGGAATGGACCCCATCCCTACATCAAAGTAGGATTAAAGTTCATGAAATTAGTGAAGGGAATGGACCCCATCCCTAAGTCAAAGTAGGATTAAAGTTCATGAAATTAGTGAAGGGAATGGACCCCATCCCTAAGTCAAAGTACGATTAAAGGTCATGAAATTAGTGAAGGGAAGGGACCCCATCCCTAAGTCAAAGTAGGATTAAAGTTCATGAAGTTAGTGAAGGAAATGGACCCCATCCCTAGGTCAAAGTCGGATTAAAGTTCATGAAATTAGAGAATGGAATGGACCCCATCCCTAAGTCAAAGTGCGATTAAAGTTCATGAAATTAGTGAAGGGAATGGACCCCATCCCTAAGTCAAAGTAGGATTAAAGTTCATGAAATTAGTGAATGGAATGGACCCCATCCCTAAGTCAAAGTAGGATTAAAGTTCATGAAATTAGTGAATGGAATGGACCCCATCCCTAAGTCAAAGTACGATTAAAGTTCATGAAATTAGTGAAGGGAATGGACCCCATCCCTAAGTCAAAGTAGGATTAAAGTTCATGAAATTAGTGAAGGGAATGGACCCCATCCCTAAGTCAAAGTAGGATTAAAGTTCATGAAATTAGTGAAGGGAATGGACCCCATCCCTAAGTCAAAGTCGGTTTTAAAGTTCATGAAATTAGTGAATGGAATGGACCCCATCCCTAAGTCAAAGTATGATTAAAGTTCATGAAATTAGTGAAGGGAATGGACCCCATCCCTAAGTCAAAGTAGGATTAAAGTTCATGAAATTAGTGAATGGAATGGACCCCATCCCTAAGTCAAAGTACGATTAAAATTCATGAAATTAGTGAAGGGAATGGACCCCATCCCTAAGTCAAAGTCTGATTAAAGTTCACAAAATTAGTATTATTTCAGTCTTTCATATCAGCCAGAAGTGCTCTTCTCAGCACCTGCAATGTGCCCAGTAATGACTCCTTCTGCAATTCATATGGAGTTGCAGGTATTGGTAACATATTTAAATACATTAATAGATTTTCTTTTTATAAGACCCTTTGCTCCTACTACTATTGGAACTGTCTGGGTATCTTTCTTCCACATTGCTCTAATTTCTGCCTGCAAATCCTGATATTTTACAACTTTGTACCTTTCTGTATGCAAGACACTGTAGTCACTGGGTGTAGCAATTTAAATGATCAATGCTACTTTGTCTTCTTTTCATGGACCACTGGTTTTCTCGCATCTGTCTTTTGAACTGTTGGCAATGGATGATCCCATCTGATATAAACTTCATCATTTTCTATGACGCTTTGTGGCTCATGTTTCCAGTGTTTTTCAGCTACTTCAATATTATAATGTTTGCACAATCCCCAAAGCAACAGTCTTGCCACATTATTATTCCTTTCAGTATACAATCCTTCTGCCATTAGTATGTCACATCTAGCAACAAGGTGTGTGTCTGTTTCCAATTCTGTTTTATAAAATCTACATTTGTCTGTTTCTCCCACATGTTCAATGGACTTTGTAAACCAACATGTATGCAGTCCACTATCTTGGGTCACCAATATTAACCCTTCATCTTTTGGTTTGAATTTGCCTCTCCTTAACCATTCCTGCTTTTGATCCTGATCAATATGAGTTTGTTCCAGGAGTTTTCTGTACTTGCAACTATATTTATGCATTTAACACATTTTCTGCCTTCTCATCTAATCCTTCACCATATATTCTTTGTTTTGTTTTTGTTTTTGTCACATTCAGTTGCTGCCTGACTTTTATCTACTTCTGGTTTTATTTCCATTTTTTCTGCCTGTGCTGATACTTCTAATTTTTTAGTTACAATAGTGCAGGATGAATTTGTTATAATACTGTACATTTCTTTTATCACATCTATCTTTCTGAGTATTTTTGTTGATCTGGTCTCTCTTCTATACTCTTCTAACAGTGACATTTCTTGTCTTAATTGCTTTATAGTTGTCTCCATTTGATAATTTCATGATGACATTCCATTTCTACCCGTCCTTTCTGTTATTACTCTGTGTTCTTGTGGTCAGACTGTATCTGTTATTAATTTGGTTGCACAGTAATGTATCCTATTTACTTCTGTTATATCACATGAATCTCTGTTAACTGTATTCATTTTTTTATCAAACTTCTAACTTTTGGGGTTTTATTGACCTTCTGCAGTCTATTTCATTCATAGAACTTAATACGTCTATCCATCTATATTACATCAACTCTCCTCTTAAATCATTCTCTTCTAAACTGAGGTCACATTGTTTGTTCACCATTTCCTGTGGGCATTCTATAGAATGTTCCAGAGCTTCTTCCTGTTCCAAGTTCTCTTCAGTTTTATCCAGAGAAAAAAACGTTGGTGGCACACAGCAGGTATTTTAGCAAAAGTGCGTTTAATATAAAAGAACACAGAGAAAGTAAGTGCTTTCGCGGACAAATCCCACTTCATCAGACAAACATTAAACAGGTTTAACAAAACATTTTAAATAGACTCATAGATCACATAACAACCTATAAAAACAAGACATAAAAGCATGTGGAGTACAAATTAAAGTGCTAGCACACCAAGATGCTAATGTTATAAAATTAAATAGTCAACAACTATACAAATATCCTAACTATCTAATACTCTAATAATACATTCATAAGGCCATGTATTAAAATTATATATATATATATATATATATATATATATATATATATATATATATATCTATACACAAATATATTCATAAAATACATAATTATTTTATTTATTTATTTATTTGCAGTTGGTTTACCAGGATAGTCCACTGGGCCAAAATGAACCCATTTTCAATGGAGTCCTGGGGAGAAAAGCTCCAGTAAGAAGGTTACAATAGGTTTTATATTAGATTACAATGTTTACAAGTCAACAAATTAGAGCAAGACATTTCATGTAGTATGGCTTGAGAAACAAGGTTACAAGTAGGTTTTAGGTTATATTACAATATTTTCAAGTGATGCAGTTTAAAGCATAATGTTTCAAGTAGTACAGACAGGTGATGAAAGTTTCAGAAGATATAATACTGGTAATGAAAACATTTCTATATAAGTACTGAGATGTCCTAAATATCGACTAAGCTTGAAAGTATGACACATAATACAATTTATAAAAAGTTTGTTTAGAACAAGTAGAGAGAGTTTGAGTTAGGAGAGGCAGTATATGAAGTTAGAGGAAGGGAGGGATAAAGGAGTTTGCCAGTTTATATTATGATGGATGAGAACAGGAGCATTCCCACTGGGATATTAGGTGAGAGTGAAGAGATTTTTTGAAAGTGAAGTGGTTAGAGATGATAGAAATGGATGGGGGTAGGGAGTTCCAGAGACGTGCTAGGCCATAGGATAGGAGATTTTTACCTGGGGGGGCAAGTAGGTTTATGCAATTCTATTAGATTTGGGTTGTTAGATCTTAGTACTCTGTTGGGTAGGTGCATTTTAAAGGCAGAGGAAAGGGATGGACAGAGAAGGGGGTTGAAAATGAATTTATGTGGAAGAGTCAGTTGAGTGTAGGTGAGATGATTGGAAAGTTCTAGCCATTTTAGTTTGTGGAGAGAAGAACAGTGGTGGGTAGATGATTTGTGGCTAGTAGCGAATTTAGCGATTTTGTTGTAACATGAGGAAAGTTGTGTTTTAAGGAAAGATTGTAGATTAGTTAAGAGTGGGGCTCCATAGAGAAGGGAGGGGATAAGAAATGAGGTAGAGAGAGTGATTTTGGTGGAGGGTGTGAGGTAACGATTTTGTCGATAGAGCATACCTAATTTTTGATGGTTTTTTTTTATATTTAGTTGTAGGTGGGAGTTGAATTTAAGCTTACTATCAATTTGGACCCCAAGTAATTTAGTCTCAGGCACCAGTTCAAGAGATGTATTGTTATTTCTAGTGATATAGAAAGTGTTTGTATTGATGGAGGTGACTTTAGTGGGCGTGAATACCATTAATTTGGTTTTAGAGGCATTTAATGCTAGGTGATTTCTTTTCATCCATTGTTCTGTGATTGAGAATGCATCTTGTGTAAGTTTTTGCAGTGTGGGGAGGGATGTGGCAGAACAGATAATAGTTGAATCATCTGCATATTGGATGATATTTGAGAAAGGAATAGAATTTCGGAAGTCATTTATGAATATATTAAAGAGGAGAGGACCTAGTATGGAACCTTGAGGAACTCCAGTTGGTTTAGCAAGGAAAGAAGAGGTGGCTTTCTTCCATTTTACTGATTGATATCTATTAGATAAGTAACTGGAGAACCAGTTCTGAGAAGAAGAAGATAGGTTTAGCTGAGAGAGTTTAGTTAGAAAAAGTTTGTGAGAGATAGTGTCAAAGGCTTTAGAAAGGTCAAGTAGGAGGGTAGAGACAATATGACCAGAGTCTCTGGCTTTGTTTACAGTTTCCAGGAAGGAGAGGAGGGCTGTCATAGTGATATGACCAGGCCTAAAACCATGCTGTGTTGGAGTTAGTAGGTGATTGTCTATGAGATATGGTAGGAGTTGTAGTTGGATACATTTTTCTAGGAGTTTAGAAATGGGAGATAGGATGGCGATGGGTCGGAAATTAGTTGTATTGTTATTATTACCACCTTTATGCAAGGGTATGATGAAAGCCTTTTTCCAGATTTGGGGTACTATGCTTTCTTGGATACAGCGGTTTATTAGGATACTGATGGGGTAGGCAATGGCTTCTGCAGCTATGCTAAGAAAGTATGATGGGATGTTGTCAGGGGCATTAGATCCTGGCTTAAGTTTTTGAAGGAGTTTTTTATGGTGGATATGGGTATAGGTTTGAAAGAAAAACGAGAGGAAGGGGTAGGGAGGGTATTAGAGAGTGATGATAGTGGAGAAGAAGAGAGTGTAGTAGTAGGAGTGCAGGTAGAAGTGTTTGTAGTGTTTGTAGAGGAAGTTGAGGGTGAAATGGAAGGAGTGGTGTTGTCAGAGAATGTTGAGGTTAATTTAGAAATAGAATTTATGAAGAAAGAGTTAAATTGTGTGGCCAAATCTATGTCAGGAGCACTGGGGTCTGGGCTGGGGTTGTCAATTTTGCCTGGATTGGTAAGGGTGGCGACTCCTTTCCAGAATTTCTGAGGGTTTGTTTTATTGCTGTTTTGGAGTATGGAGAAGAAATTTTGTCGGTCAGTGATAATAAGCTTTTTGACTTTATTTCTGACTGTTTTATATTCATTATGAATGAGGGGAGACTTATTTTTGTGGTAGAGTGCCCAGAGTTTGTTTCTGCGTTGCATGGTGACTAGAGTACTTTTGGATCGCCAAGGAGCAGTTTTGATTTTTATTTGCTTAGTCCGTAGAGGAGCATGGTAGTCAAGAAGGTTTAAGAAGGTTGAGTTGAAGTGGGCAACGGCATTATCTAAAGGTAGAGTTTTTAGAATGTTCCAATTAATAGCTTTTAAGGAGTCTAAGAAGGTTATAGGGTTGAAGTTTTTTTGGTTGCGAGTAGTGATATAATTATGTGTTTGGTGTATGGGTGAAGGGAGTCGGTGTGTGAATGTGGGTAGGTGATCGCTAAGAGGGTCTGGAAGTGTACCATTATCAGAGAAATAATGAGGGTGGGAGACTAAAATCCAGTCTAAAATGCTGCCACTGGATAGGTTTTTTGAGGGGTAGGTTGTGGGGTTGATTAGCTATGAGAAGATATAAAGGTTGATGTTAAGAGGGTTTGTGGGAGATTGAATGGAGGACCAATTGATATTCATGTCTCCCAGGATTATTATTTCATTAGTAATGTTAGTGGATAGCCAGAACAGGATGTCTTCGAGTGTAGTAATGTTATCACCAGGGGAAATGTAAAGGGTGGCTATACATATGTGTTTGTGTATATTAACCTGAAATAATGCTAGGAGTAATTCAGCATTATTGAATTGGGGAATAGGTTTGTTATATGGAGTAACTGATAAGGAAGATGAGTATAGGAGAGCTACTCCACCTCCTTTTTTATGGGTTCTGTCTTTTCTTATGATTGAGTAGTTGGATCGTGTTATCTCAGAGTCTTTTATGTGGGGTTTTAACCAAGTTTCAGAGATGGATAGAAAATCTGGTTTGTTGTGTGTGAGCCAGGCATGGAGGTTTGGGATTTTGTTCACTATACTTTGGGAGTTTAGGGAGGTGAATAGTATGGACTTATCTGTAGTGGATGAGGTGGTGGGACCAGGATTAGGGTGAATATATCCAGATAATAGTGTAGTAATTAGATATAGGATTGGGTTGGATAGATATTTGGACTGTTTAGAATATGGGTTAGGCTTTATTATGGTGATAAGGGGTATGTTAGTTGCTCTGGTGGTAGAATGTTTATGAAGGGTGATAAGTTTATAAGGGAAATATAGATGGTTGCTTATATCGTATAGGTGAGGAGATATTATGGTGTGAGAGTTTGAGGGAGGTGAGTTGTGATGGTTGGTTACATGAAAGGATTGTGAGTGATTAATATGATTGGTCTGGGTGAGGTAGTAGATATAAGATATGTTGAGGAGAAGTAAAAGCAGAGTGGAGAAGGTGGAAGGTTTAGAAATCATAATGATGAAGTAGTTAAAGCTGGTTCTTGAGAGTTGGTATGTAGTTGTTGAGTAAACTATAGGTGTAAGAGTGCTGTATGTATAGAGGTGTAGCTATGTTTCTAATTACTCTGATGGAGTAGAGATTTTGAGTAATGTTTAAGTATTGGTGGGGTTTGGGAGTGGGTGTTGACTGAGAAAGGAGACTAATTGGCTAGGATGGGTTTTGTAGGTGTGTTTAGATATGGTTGTTATGGGTGGGGTAAGAGAGTGGGTGTTGACAGAGATGTGGAAACTAGTTGGCTAGGTAGTGTAGTGGGTGTGGTTATGAAGGTATTAATGTAGAGGTGTTGGGGGTGGGTGGGAATTGGGGGCAGGGTAGGGGAGCAGAGTGAGCTCGCAGGGCGAACGGAGCGGGTAGAGCCAAGGAAGATAGAGCGAGAACCTATCAGTGGGATGTTGGTAGGAGAAGGTAAGTACAGGGGACAAGGATTTAGAAGGATAGAATGGCCAAAGATGTTTGAAAGAAAAAAGGAGGGAGAAAAAAGAAATAAGAACTTGTAGAGAATAGTAAGGCAAGTAAAGTGAGAGATGTGGGAAGTCAGGAGTAGTGGAGAGAGGGTGCCATCTAGTGGACAAAATCTAGAGTGCACCTGTGATTCCACCAGAGTAAATTCCTTGAGCAGAGTGTGTTGAGGAGAGAAGGGGACTAGTGTAACTAAGGAAGCTAGAAATATGGGGGGGGGGGGCTGAGTTGAGAAGGGTTTGGCTGCTGGCTTTCCCGGAAAGGGAGCATGCTGAACCTAGCAGGGTTTTAGATAAATATGGTATTACAGAGGTTTAGCAACAGTTACACATACTTATTTAGTTCCTTCTAGAAGCTAGTTCAATTCCCATAAAGGGGATGTATCATCAGCACTTGTTTTTAATGCTTTAGGAGTGGGCGTCCAAACCAGGTGTAGTCACAGAGGGAGAGCAGGGCAAGGAGGTTATTTAGTTCCTTCTAGGAGAAGCTAGTTCAATTCCATTAAAGAGGATGTATCATCAGAGCTTGTTTTTAATGCTTTAGGAGTGGGCGTCCAAACCAGGCGTAGTCACAGAGGGAGAGCAGGGCAAGGAGGTTATTTAGTTCCTTCTAGGAGAAGCTAGTTCAATTCCCATAAAGGGGATGTATCATCAGAGCTTGTTTTTAATGCTTTAGGATTGGGCGTCCAAACCAGGCATAGTCACAGAGGGAGAGCAGGGCAAGGAGGTTATTTAGTTCCTTCTAGGAGAAGCTAGTTCAATTCCCATAAAGGGGATGTATCATCAGAGCTTGTTTTTAATGCTTTAGGAGTGGGCGTCCAAACCAGGCGTAGTCACAGAGGGAGAGCAGGGCAAGGAGGTTATTTAGTTCCTTCTAGGAGAAGCTAGTTCAATTCCCATAAAGGGGATGTATCATCTGAGCTTGTTTTTAATGCTTTAGGAGTGGGCGTCCAAACCAGGTGTAGTCACAGAGGGAGAGCAGGGCAAGGAGGTTGTATCCAAAATCAAATGCAGACAGAGACAAGCAATAGTCAACAAGACAACAGCAAGTCAAACATGCACTGCAGCCAAAAAAAAAGTATATAATCTGTGTGTTCAAAAAATGCAGTACATATAAAAAGTATAAAAATATATATAGAGAGGCTAAGCACAGTAAATATTACTAAAAGTATGTTTTATATATACACATTACATACAAATATTAATATTATACATGGCTTTATGAAGGTATTAGTAGAGTTTTAAATAGTTAGGATATTTGTATAGTTGTTGACTATTTCATTTTATAACATTAGCACCTTGGTGTACTAGCACTTTAATTTGTACTCCACATGTTTTATGTCTTGTTTTTATTGGTTGCTATGTGATCTATGAGTCTATTTAAAATGTTTTGTTAAACCTGTTTAATGTTAGTCTGATGTTTGTCCATGAAAGCGCTTACTTTCTCTGTGTTCTTTTATATTAAACCCAGTTTTGCTAACATACCTGCTGTGTGCCACCAACATTTTTTTCTGTGGATATTTACAATTTTACATCGTTGGCTGTAGTATCCAGGTGAAGATTTTTTCTTGTGTGTTCTCTTCAGTTTTACTCTGTGTCATCTGTTTCTCTTTCATATGGGAACTCACTGGCCTGTCACTCCGCCACACTAACTGTATCAGAGTTGACACAGTTTCCTGTTCTTTCCCTTGCTGTATAGCTCTAACTGAACATTTGTACTGGTTTCCTATGGGAGGCTCCAAAGTATCTTCATATGTCAACTGATGAGATGCTTCCCGCCCCACTGGTTTCTCATTAATTTGGGGATCCATTGCTCTAGCCTGCTGTTGTGTTTTCTGAGTTAGATTTTCTACACTAAATCCTTCACTTTGCAGTACTCCATAACCTCAGTTTCTATTTCTTTACCTTCTCCAGCACTAATCCTCTTTTCTACTTTTCCTCTTTGTTTTCTTATTTTTTATATTGTAAAATTTCCATATCCAGATGTGTTTGCCTGGATTTCTCTTCAAATATCTTTGATGCTGCTCTTTATGTATTCGTTTTGCTTTCTCCTTTGCATAAATATCGCACCATATTAAATCTCTTTTTCTTTTCCATGTTCATATTTGTTCTTCAGATGTCTCCTCCTCCTCTTGTTTCTCCTTATTTTTGGGACTCATTCCATCATTGTTTAATATGCCCTGTGTTAGTCTTTCTACACTGAATCCTTCATTTTGCAAATATTTCACAACTTTAGTTTCTTTTTTTTTTAACTTCTGCTTGATTAATCTTCTGTTCTACATTCTGTCTTTGTGATCTTATTTTTTTTTATTGTGAAAATTTCCATATCTGGATACCTTTGCCTGTATTTCTCTTCGAATATCTTTGGGGTTGCCTTTTTTGTGTTGATTAATTTGGCTCTCTCCTTTGCATAAATATTCCACCGTATCAGATCTCTCTTTCTTTGTCATGTCCGTATTTTTTTTATACTCTTCAAACATTTCTAAATTTTGTTCTTTAAATTTTCACACTTCCTCAGTCAATTCTTTTCCCAAACAGGCCAAGGTTTCTTGGTCTATACAGTGCTTTTCATGGATCTGTTGTATTAATGAGCACAAATTTTTATTTGAAGCTTCTGACAGTTTTTCTTGTGAAAGTACTTTTCTTTCCTCTAATTTCTCTAATCTTTTTGTATAACTTTTGTCTGGAAATTCTGTGCTTTTTACACAATAGTAACAATACATAAGTTCTTTCTTAGCCACAGTATCCACTCTATCATCTGTATGGCTCTTTTTTGGCCTATCGTGTTTTGTGATTTTTGTGGACTGCTATGTCCTTCTACAATGGGGGAGCCATTACAATGGGGGTACACTATCTTGTACATTTTTACTGCTGATGTTCATTCATACAGCACTACTTATGAGTTTGCTCTTGAGTGCTGCAAATGCCTTAGAAAATGTAATTGTTTGCAATATTTTAACAGTATTATTTAACAATAACAATGGCATAGTGGAGAGTATTGTCACCTCACAGCAAGAGGTTCTTCGGTTCGATTCTTGGCTAGGGTGCTTTCTTTGGGGAGTCTGCTTGTCCTCCCTTTATTTGTGTGGGTTTCCTCTGGGTGGTGTGGTTTCCTCACATGAGTGTGCATCTGAGTGTGTGGTGTGGAAGAACTACCCATGACAGGGCTAGCCACTCGGTGGCTTTAGATGATTGAGACACTTGAAGTGGCCACCTGACCCCATTTGCAAAAATGGGAAAAAGGGGTTGTGGATGGATGGATTTAACAGAATTCCCTAACTTCACTTTTTAGGGGGGAGGGTCCTCGCTTATTTCACAAGGAGGAAATATCTACTTATAACATGCCTAAAATAATATATGCATGAAATGCAGCTGGTGCAGTCATTGTGGAAGTGAGAAAAGGTAGTACTAATAATGGCCGCTGGTGCAGTCATTGTGGACGTGAGAAAAGGTAGTACTAATAATGGCCGCTGGTGCAGTCATTGTGGAAGTGAGAAAAGGTAGTACTAATAATGGCCGCTGGTGCAGTCATTGTGGAAGTGAGAAAAGGTAGTACTAATAATGGCCGCTGGTGCAGTCATTGTGGACGTGAGAAAAGGTAGTACTAATAATGGCCGCTGATGCAGTCATTGTGGAAGTGAGAAAAGGTAGTACTAATAATGGCCGCTGGTGCAGTCATTGTGGAAGTGAGAAAAGGTAGTACTAATAATGGCGCTGGTGCAGTCATTGTGGAAGTGAGAAAAGGTAGTACTAATAATGGCCGCTGGTGCAGTCATTGTGGAAGTGAGAAAAGGTAGTACTAATAATGGCCGCTGGTGCAGTCATTGTGGAAGTGAGAAAAGGTAGTACTAATAATGGCCGCTGGTGCAGTCATTGTGGAAGTGAGAAAAGGTAGTACTAATAATGGCCGCTGGTGCAGTCATTGTGGAAGTGAGAAAAGGTAGTACTAATAATGGCCACTGGTGCAGTCATTGTGGAAGTGAGAAAAGGTAGTACTAATAATGGCCGCTGGTGCAGTCATTGTGGAAGTGAGAAAAGGTAGTACTAATAATGGCCGCTGGTGCAGTCATTGTGGAAATGAGAAAAGGTAGTACTAATAATGGCCGCTGGTGCAGTTATTGTGGACGTGAGAAAAGGTAGTACTAATAATGGCCGCTGGTGCAGTCATTGTGGAAGTGAGAAAAGGTAGTACTAATAATGGCCGCTGGTGCAGTCATTGTGGAAATGAGAAAAGGTAGTACTAATAATGGCCGCTGGTGCAGTCATTGTGGACGTGAGAAAAGGTAGTACTAATAATGGCCGCTGGTGCAGTCATTGTGGAAGTGAGAAAAGGTAGTACTAATAATGGCCGCTGGTGCAGTCATTGTGGAAGTGAGAAAAGGTAGTACTAATAATGGCCGCTGGTGCAGTCATTGTGGACGTGAGAAAAGGTAGTACTAATAATGGCCGCTGGTGCAGTCATTGTGGAAGTGAGAAAAGGTAGTACTAATAATGGCCGCTGGTGCAGTCATTGTGGAAATGAGAAAAGGTAGTACTAATAATGGCCGCTGGTGCAGTCATTGTGGAAGTGAGAAAAGGTAGTACTAATAATGGCCGCTGGTGCAGTCATTGTGGAAATGAGAAAAGGTAGTACTAATAATGGCCGCTGGTGCAGTCATTGTGGACGTGAGAAAAGGTAGTACTAATAATGGCCGCTGGTGCAGTCATTGTGGAAGTGAGAAAAGGTAGTACTAATAATGGCCGGATAAGCAAAACACCGGCTAAGAAACAGGATCACATTGCTTCTTATGTAACTGTTTCTTTTTAAAACCACATAATTGTGACATCCTCTCTTTAGATGATTCAGAGTGTGGGGGTGAGTTTCTTTCTCTGACTGCCAGAATGGAGAATCATGAGCATGGGATAAGTGCCCCACCCATTCTGGAACTAAAGCGCACAAGGAAATTAGTCTAGTCCTAATGCTGTCTATTCCCAGGATCTGTGAAACAGTTATGTTCATTCTTCCACCTTATTTTATTACAAAATATTCAAAATGTTAGCATTCTAGCCTCTCTGTGCCAGGGGCTGTCCAGCAAGGGTTAATGTCTTATAAATGGGCTATAGATTCTTTCATAGTTTCTGACCAGCACATCCCCAGGATGTCAGGAAGGTTTTCTTCTGATCAACATATAACTGCAGATGCAGGCAGTACTTTGTGTCCCTAAAGTGTTGTTGCATCACTTAGTGATCAACCCTGAACAGGACACCTATGTGGTTATTTATTACATTAATAAACAGAGAGGTATTCACTCCAGAACACCTATGTGGTTAGTTATTACATTAATAAACAGAGAGGTATTCACTCCAGGACACCTATGTGGTTATTTATTACATTAATAAACAGAGAGGTATTCACTCCAGGACACCTATGCGGTTATTTATTACATCAATAAACAGAGAGGGATTCACTCCAGGACACCTATGTGTGGGCCAGCAGAGTAATCCAGGCTGCAGAGAGCTGAATAAGCGACTTTTCTTGATACTAAGTATATTTTTTGTTGCTTTCCACATCTGAATACCTAGCGACTGTATTTCGCCTACCTTTCTGTTACATTGAAGCTGTTTTTACTGCATTTAACTTAATATTGCACTTGGAATCCTTGTTTGTTACTATTTGACTGTATTTGTAGCAAATTCTTCTGTGTAAGCTGTAGTAGCTGATTCATAGCATTTATAAGTGTTTGCTGTACCTGTTTCTGCCTGTTTTGTGAAAAAAAAAGAAAAAAAGAAAAAATATCTCTTGTTTTTCCTGCTTTACTAGTTTAGTCCAGTTTCAGAGTTGCTGATTCCTGGGCTTTGGTTGTAGTTCCTGTGTACTGTTTCCTTGCCTTATTTGGGGAGAGGAAGTTACCTTGCTTACCAGTGGGAGTGGGAAGCATTGAGCTGCCTTTGTCCAGTTTTGTGAGGTTTCAGCCAGTAACTAGTAGTTTATTGGTCGCTTTGGGCCAGTTTCTAGCTTTTTCCAGCCCCTGGTATAAAACGCGTAAACGCTGCGTTAGCTGATTTAGCACGGAGCTGCCACTGTTGAACACTAGGGCAGCGCCGGTTAGGCAGGTTTAAACTATTCGGGCTACCTAAAGTCCACTCTTCAAATTTTCCCTTAAAACTACCTTCCTCGAACTATACTACTGATCTAATCAGCGTATCCTATAACTAAAAAGATCATCTCCACTTGACTCCAAGTAGACTATTCTCTATCTGTTAAACCTAGCACTTGCTCCTACAGTACTTATTACCTTGATACGGCACTCTTGTCATAGATAGTACCCCAAAAAGGTAACCCCCCATTTCTCGGTCACCCACGTCCCCTGAATCTTTTTAAAGTTTTTGTCTATCCTTCCAGCATGTCGAGGGATCAGTTGCTAGTATCCTCTCCTGCTCAGCTGGTGAACCTGGGACTACTGAGGCAATGTTACAATTGCCTCATGTACACAGACAACCCTCTCCTCCTCCCACAAAACACAAATACATGCGAGAGATGCAACTATACGGCCAAACTGGAGGTTGAGCTCTCTCAACACAGGACTGGCAAGACCAGTCAGGAGGAGAAGGTTACCACACACACTATAGACCCAGTCTCACATAGCACCATTACAACCTCAAATCATACACATAAACACACAAAGACATACTCGGAGGCTCTGATCAAAAATCTACCAAAACAGCAGAGGTCACCAAAGCAGACACCCAAACAACCACCACCTCAGAACACAACACCTGCAACACATAGACCTCACAGTCAGAGTGTCAAACAGTCACAGCCCTTAAGGCCAAACACAATGCCAGACACACTAGTCATTGGTGACTCCATAGTCAGACACACTGACGTCCGCTCACCAGACTGAGTAAGGAGAAGGTCACAGTAAGCTGCCTGTCGGGCGCTAGAATCCGCCACATAACGCAAGCACTCAGGTCTCTCAACAGCAAGTACAAATATGACTCAGTCATTGTCCACGCTGGTGTAAACGACCTGAGAAGTACCTCCTTGGACTACATGAAAAGAGACATTGAGGAGCTCTCTGATTATGTAGCCCAGGCAGGTATGACCCTGACCTTGAGCAGTATCCTACCTTCACCAAGAGTGATGCCACAATACAGAGATAAGATGATCAGCTTTAACAATTGGCTTAAACACTGGTGTCATTCAAAGGGGATCCAGTATCTGTCTGCCTGGGATGACATGCTGGACAAGCCACGCTGCTTCCAAGGGACGGCTTGCACCTGTCACCCTGGGATTCCGGATATTGGCAAAGGCTCTTGCCACCCCATAGTGCCTTTTTAGGCAAGGCTCAAATTCTAAACCTACCACCCTAGAACACAAAAAGGAAAAAACTAAGGGTAATGCTGCTCAATGCCAGAAGTCTAAATCTCAAAATGCACGCACTCGAGGCCCTTCTCAGTATGGAGAACATCGATGTCTGTGCTGTGACAGAAACCTGGTTCAAGGCTCCTGAGAGCACCCCAGCGCTATCAGGTTTTACCTCATATCATGCGTTCCGCCCCAAAATCCGGACAATACCAAGAAAGGAGGGGTATCCATATTCATCAAGGACACCCACACCTCAAGACTGGTGGCAACGCACGATGCATCGGAGACCATCCAGGTGCAATTAACCATAGGCAAGACTGCTCTGCAAATTGTAGCATGTTACAGGCCACCCTCACAAACTCAGGAACCTCACATGGCCTTCCTGAAAACACTAGAGGGATAAATGTATCACCAAACACCATCATACTAGGTGACTTCAATTACCCTAATATAGACTGGGAACACTACTCAAGCCCAAACACCCTAGCCCCAAAGTTCCTGGAATTCATAAACTCAAATGCCATGGAACAACTAGTCACCATCCCAACAAGAGGAGATAACATACTTGATCTCATCATCACGAACATGGGAGCACAATGTTCAACACCGGAAGTATACCCCTCACTGGTGAGATCAGATCACAAACTAATCTCGCTGGAGGTCCTCATCCCACCCCGACCTGAAATAAAGAAGACCACAGTAAAAAACTTCTCAAAAGCCGACTTCACACTTCTAAAGACTAGTGTGGTCTCCTTTAAGGCCCCCGAGCCGGCGGAAAACAGTACTCAAGCCGCTGAATCACTTACAAACACCTTCTACCAGCACCTGCAGGACTGCATGGATAAGGCAATCCCAAACAAAACAAAGACTCTTAGTACCAAAGGCAAGCGTCCAGTCTGGTGGACCCCAGCCATAAACAAACTCTACAATAAAAGGAGGAAGCTACTACAAGATAGAGCAAAATCCTTAAAAGGTAAGACACCCTTGATCACTATAAGTAAAATACTAAGAGCTCTCATAAAATCATCCAAAGCAAATTTCGAGAGAAAAATAGCTAAAGACTCAAAAGACAATCATAAGGCCTTCTTTAGCTATGTTAGAAACCTAGGAGGAAACTCCCAGATATGCTCAGAACTAGTTCAAAATGATGTGAAGATTACTGATCCTACAGACATTGCCAACATACTGGCTGACAGGTTCAGTGCAAACTTCTCCCCTCCACCCAAAAGGAGAGATATCTATACCAAACGATTGCAGACCCCCAAACATCTCCAGCGCCCAAGTGAGAACTGCTCTCTCCAAAGCAAAAAACACAGCATCCATGGGACCTGATGGTGTCCCCAGCTGTGTGCTCCACGAACTCAATGAGGAATTAAACCCACAGCTAGGACAGCTGTTTAATCAAAGTCTTACCTCTGGATACGCACTCCAGGAGTGGCGCACTGCAACTGTGGTCCCACTTCACAAAGGCGGTGCCTCCACCGACCCTGGAAATTACCGGCCCATTAGCTTGACAAGCCTTATCTGCAAAGCCATGGAGAGGATCATAATGGACCTCATAAATAAAGACATAGGGAATTTGCAGACTTTGGATCCAACCCAGTTTGGCTTTGTCAAAGGCAGATCATGCCTTTTAAACTTGGTTGACTTCTTCGAAACAGTCACCAAAGCCATTGACGAGGGAAAGGCAAGTCCATACAGCCTACCTCGATCTGGCTAAGGCCTTCGATACAATACCCCACTCGGTATCATTGAAAAACTCATCAGCTTAAATGTTAACCCATACATCACAAGATGGGTTGCAAACTGGCTGAGTGACAGAACCCACAGGGTCAGAATTGCTGGCGCCATGTCAGACTCAAAGCCTGTCACAAGTGGTGTCCCACAGGGCTCAGTCCTGGGCCCACTCTTGTTTGGCATCTACTTTTCCGAAGTACAAGCAAACACAGGAGGGTTATGGCTGACAAAGTTTGCAGATGACTGCAAACTGGGCGCCATAGTAGAAAACACATCTGACACAGATATCCTTCAGAAGGGTCTCACAGAAACGGATAACTGGTGCCAGAGCCACGGCCTGAAGTTAAATGCCGAAAAATGCATAGTCATACCCTTTGGGAAAAACAAGGTTACCCCTAGCTACCAAATAGGTGGCAATCCACTGAGCACAGAAGAAGTTATCAGGGACCTGGGGACCCAGGTTGATAGTAGTCTGTCATTCGACACCCATGTAGCTAAAGTAGTTATGAAGACCTTCTACATTGCCCACCTTATCATGAAGGGATTCTCATCTAGATCAAGGGAGGTCATAGTCTCCCTTTACTCATCACTCATCAGACCAATGATTGAGTACAATGCCCCATTCGGGATGTATCTGACCTGACACTTGCAGCAGCTGGAGAGGCCACAAAAGTTCCTCACCAAAAGGATAAAGGGTCTCAAAAATCTGTCCTATGCTGCCCGACTGAAAGAACTCCAGCTCTATTCAGTCGCTTACCGCTTGCTCAGAGGTGACCTTTGCCTAACATACAAGGCCATTTCAAACCCAGATTTGATGAATATGCTTCACCTCAAAAAATCTAGATCCATCAGAGCCACAAGGGCGGGAGACTTAAACCTCGACACGGCTATTAATAGGACGTGCTGGAGGGATAGATTCATCACCCAAAGACTCCCTATGCTGTGGAACAAAATCCCGGTACATGTGAGGCAGAGCACCTCGCTGGCCTTGTTCAAGAGAAATCTTGACCAATGGATGGGAGATCGCAGATATACCCCAGGGATTACCTCAGTGTCACTGCTCGACAGAGGCACAGCAAAATAATGGGTATAGTTCCCCATACTAAAGGGGTGGCGTAAGCCACAAAACGATGGGCTAGGCTTGTAAATGCCCTCGGGCAGATAGCCTAGTATGAACCTATGAACCTATTAATAAACAGAGAGCCATTCACTCCAGAACACCTATGTGGTTAGTTATTACATTAATAAACAGAGAGGTATTCACTCCAGAACACCTCTGCGGTTATTTATTACATTAGTAAACAGAGAGGTATTCACGCCAGGACACCTATGCGGTTAGTTATTATATTAATAAACAGAGAGGTATTCACGCCAGGACACCTATGCGGTTAGTTATTATATTAATAAACAGAGGTATTCACTCCAGGACACCTATGTGGTTATTTATTACATTAATAAACAGAGAGGTATTCACTCCAGAACACCTATGCGGTTATTTATTACATCAATAAACAGAGAGGTATTCACTCCAGGACACCTATGTGTTTATTTATTACATTAATAAACAGAGAGCCATTCACTCCAGAACACCTATGTGATTAGTTATTACATTAATAAACAGAGAGGTATTCACTCCAGAACACCTCTGCGGTTATTTATTACATTAGTAAACAGAGAGGTATTCACGCCAGGACACCTATGCGGTTAGTTATTACATCAATAAACAGAGAGGTATTCACTCCAGGACACCTATGTGTTTATTTATTACATTAATAAACAGAGAGCCATTCACTCCAGAACACCTATGTGGTTAGTTATTACATTAATAAACAGAGAGGTATTCACTCCAGAACACCTCTGCGGTTATTTATTACATTAGTAAACAGAGAGGTATTCACGCCAGGACACCTATGCAGTTATTTATTACATCAATAAACAGAGGTATTCACTCCCACCAGTACCTTGAACCAAGTAGATGCAGATTCCTGAGAGTGAGAACTCCGAGAAGACATGAAACCATGTTTTGGAATACTTTATTGGCTGCACGTTTTTCTCTTGGAAATTAATGTTTTGCTTATGTATTACCCATTTGCATTAACTGAGCATGTCATGATTTGTGTTCAGAAGGAAAAGGTAAACAGTTACACTGACTCCCTTTTGATGAAACCAAATTTAGTTTCCCTTTTTTCGAAGTTGAAGGTATGCTTTCAGCGATCACTTCTTTGAGTAATTTGATGCAAGTCAAAGGTCTTTGGCCTCATTAGAATTTGAAGACTGTTCTCTTGTATGCTTGAATCCTGAAGACACTGACAAAGTCAGATATGGAATCTTCTAGGTAATTTTTACTTATCTTAGCCACAAACAATTCAGTTAGCAGAGTTAATGCATTCAGCTTTTGTGTCTTTCGGCTTTTCCCGGTTAGGGGTCGCCACAGCGGAACTCTGGTCCGTTAATGATTAGTAGTTGATTTTTACGTACCGGCTTGCCAGGCCTGACGCACAACCTTTTCAACGAAGGTACGCCCATTCACGCATGTCTCCACACAGAAGACACTGTAGCTGAGAATCGAGCTGGGCAGCGTCTTGCTGTGAGGCGACAACGCTACCGCAGCACCGCCACCGCGGGTCCAGAGTTAATGCATTCAGCTAAGTGAAGCAATTTGCCCTTTGACGTGAATATTGAGGCCATCTCCTGTATGGATATAGATGACTTGCTTTTCCTTTTGTGTGTTTGAAGGGGGGTTCTACTCGGGTGCTTCTGTTTAGCATTTATCCTCTTTTTCTCAGCTTTTTCAAAGTTGGTGATAAAAGCTTGCTTGCTGGTGAGGCACATCTGAACCTTTTTTATGTGACAACTTAATTTCCAGTATGGAACCTGAATTTTATTCTAAAACACTTCATGCTTTTTTAGTTAGTATCAACTTAGAAGATGCTCTTAACAGCTCTGAAAGCACTAAAAGAAGGTTTTTTTTTTGCATTCACTTAGAGGGTTTCTGCAATGCAGGCTCTCTAGAGTGAAGACCTGTGATTCCCTTCAAGTGAGTGATGTCTATACCAGTACAAGAAATGCAAATGTTACCTCTGTTTTCCTGAAGATGTCCTTATACTAATTTGGTTGCATCAGTGGCCATTTGGTGGTACCTGGGACCTATGAGCAGAGTACAAATATTCTTATCTTTCTCCACTCCCTCCCAGTCAGGGGTAAGGGAAAAGGTGAGGAATTTTGTTACCCCTCAAAAAAAAAAAAACAAAAAAAAAATGATGCGTGTTTTCATTAAGATGGTTTATCTGTTTAAATGTGTAAGCAGGCTAGTTTGTGTGGTAGTGTTGCTGATTTCAATGTCTTATATTTCACAGTGGAATAACGGACCAAAAGAATTGTTTCTTTTTCCATTAATACAAGTCATGTTATAAAAAAAACAAGTTCCTTCTAAAGCTAGTTACAGAACTCATACATCAAGTGATGAGCCCTATACCTGGCATACCTTCTTGAAAAGGCCACACCTGCAGAAATGATGCTCACCTGTCTGGTTGTATGTAGTGTATGTAACACTGAATCATTGTATATAGGGTACGTAATATTACATATTTTAGAATGCAACTTTCCAGTAGCTTATAAAGTGTTTCTGTACATATGCGTGTTAGTGCCTCTACTCTCTCTCTTTTGGATGTTCCTGTTAGGGGTTGCCACAGTGGATCATCAGTTTCCATTTCTTCCTGTCCTCTGCATCTTGCTCTGTCACACCAACCACCTGCATTTCCTCTCTCACCACATCCATAAACCTTATCTTAGGCCTTCCTCTTTTCCTGTTATCCGGCAGCTTCATCCTTAGCATATTTTTCCCAATATACCCAGCATCCCTCCTCAGCACATGTCCAAACCAATGCAATCTCGCCTCTTTGACTTTGTCTCCAAACCGTCCATCCCAAGCTGACTCTCTAATATACTGATTCATAATCCTATCCATCCTTGTCACATCCAGTGCAAATCTTAACATCTTTAACTCTGCCACCTCCAGCTCTGACTCCTGCCTTTTTGTCATCTCCAACCCATACAACATAGCTGGTCTCACTACCCTCTTGTAGACCTTTCCTTTCACTCTTACTGGTACCTGTCTGTCACAAATCACTCATGACACTCTCTTCCACCCATTCCACCCTGCCTGTACTCTCTTCTTCACCTCTCTTCCACACTCACCATTACTCTGAACTATTGATCCCAAGTAATTAAACTCATCCACTTTCTCCAACTCTACTCCCTGCATCCTCACCATTCCTCTATCCTCCCTCACATTCACACACACATATTCTGTCTTAGTCCTGCTGACCTTCATTCCTCTTCTCTGTAGAGCATATCTCCACCTCTCCAGGGTCTCCTCAACCTGGTCCCTACTCTCACTACAGATCACAATGTCATCTGCAAACATCATAGTCCATGGGGCCTCCTGTCTGATCTCATCTGTCAACCTGTCCATTACCATTGCAAATAAGAAAGAGTTCAGAGCTGATCCTTGATGTAATCCCACCTCCACCTTAAATGCATCTGTCACTCACACTGCAGACTTCACCACTGTCACACTACCCTCATACATATCCTGTACCACTCTTACATACTTCTCTGCCACTCCTGACTTTCTCATACAATACCACAACTCCTCTCTAGGCACCCTGTCATATGCTTTCTCTAAGTCCACAAAGACACAATGCAACTCCTTCTGACCTTCTCTGTACTTCTCCATCATCACTCTCAGAGCAAACATTGCATCTGTAGTGCTGTTTGCCGGCATGAAACCATACTGCTGATCACTAGTCATCACCTCCCTTCTTAACCTAGCTTCCACTACTCTTTCCCATAATTTCATGCTGTGACTGATCAATTTAATCCCTCTGTAGTTACTACAGCTCTGCACATCACCCTTATTCTTAAAAATAGGTACTGAAAACCTTTTTCTCTACTCCTCAGGCATCCTCTGACTTTCCAAGATTTCATTAAACAATCTGGTTAAAAAGTAACCTTATAGTTGTAGTAGCTTATAAAGTGTTTTATAAATATGCTTGTTAGTGCCTGATATGTAAATCTCATCTTCTTACATTTGTAACATTAATCGCTGTGATATTTAGTAACACTGTTTATTCTATGGAACTGACTGACCCATGCCTGTTTACTTCCCTTTTCCACAGTCACTAATAAAAGTCTAGCCATGTGGGTCGCAGTCAGTGTTCAATGTTAAATGTTCAATATCTGAAAGTATCAAGCTCACAGACTCAACAGAGCCATTAAATGAGTTTGCCGGCTGTTACTAAGGACTAAAAACCCTTTCGCCAAATGAACAGTCAATAAGTGCTTTGAATATCTTGAGAGTAGAGTCCTTCATGATCTCTGCAGTAATATCATTCCACAGTTTCCCAGCCAAGTGATGAAACGAATGTTTCTCCAAAGAAGAGCGCCACACTGTCATGCTTACAAAAACCAATTACTTCCAGTACCCTGACTGTGCTGTATGAATATGAGACCCAAAGTGGCTGCTAATACATTATTTAAACATTTATATTCACTAATCAGGTCCCTTCTAACCAGTCTATAATGCAGAGAATACAGAGATGGGCAGTGAAGTCCATTTATTTAACTGTAATTCTTAACACTATGACTCTGCCTTGTAAAATGCTTCTGAATACTTTACAGTCTGGATATATGGGTCTTGTAAAATACTTCTGAATACTTTACAGTCTGGATATATGGGTCTTGTAAAATACTTCTGAATACTTTACAGTCTGGATATATGGGTCTTGTAAAATACTTCTGAATACTTTACCATCTGGATATATGGGTCTTGTAAAATACTTCTGAATACTTTACCATCTGGATATATGGGTCTTGTAAAATACTTCTGAATACTTTACCATCTGGATATATGGGTCTTGTAAAATGCTTCTGAATACTTTACAGTCTGGATATATGGGTCTTGTAAAATGCTTCTGAATACTTTACAGTCTGGATATATGGGTCTTGTAAAATACTTCTGAATACTTTACAGTCTGGATATATGGGCACAGCTGTAAGCACAAGCAACACCATCGTATTTTTTATGCAGTCTTACTGCAGCCTTATAAAGGGGTAAAGGGGTATTAAAACACTTTCATCATGACTATGGAGAATGTCTGCAATAACATAGTAGCACTTTTTTATTACAGCTATGAAAATGGTCAACATATTTCAGTCTACAGTCCACCACCAGACATAAATCCCTGAGTTTGCCCTCATTACTTATAAAAATATTATCCAAGGCGTAAGAAAACAAGGATTATTTTGCCAAAAGTGCAAATCCTTAGTTTTACTGGCATTAAAGAGCATGATTGTATTTAAATACCATTAGTGAATGGTACCCAGGAAGCCCTGTAAATTAACCTGGTCACTAACAGAGTTAATAATCATTTTAATTTTGGTATCATCTGCAAATTGTTGAATAAAATCTTATTTTTTATGGGAAGTCAGACATAAACAGATTAAACAACAATGCTGCAAGAACAGAACCCTGAGAGACCCCTGCTGCAAACTTTTTTCTTCAGAAATATCATCTTCATTTTTCACCTAAAAAGTTCTCATGGTCAACCAACTAACAACCACTTTATTATGTATGAGTTGATTCCACATTTATATAAGGTCATCCTAATTTCTACACGGGGAACAGAATGAAATCTCTTGATCAGATCCAAGTAGATCACATCAACCGATTCAGATCCAAGTAGATCACATCAGAAGGTAAATCCACATCAACCGATTCCCAGATATTATGGTAGACAAGGTCTCCCTTGGGTAAACTCGTGCTGAAAAATATTCAAGGTTGAACATAGCTCTTCTTTTATAAAGGAGCATAAAATTCTGATGCAGATCCTTAAAGAAAATGTAAGATAAATATAGTATTCCGTTTGCATAGGCCTAGAAATGCAGCCATATTAAAGCATATGTATATATTTATTTTACATTTCACATGCAGATTCAACAGAAAGGAATGCTTCAGTAACCTTTAGTCGAGTACTGATAAGAATAAAACCATCAGCTAATAGAAAAACAAGTCTACAACTCTAACTGTGTATATTACTAATAAAACACAACCTGCCATGGATACCAAAGTTCCTAGTTTGCCTGTTGAATCGACAAAGTACTATATTATCTCTGTACCTACCAGTACCTAAAAATTCATCAAAAAACTAGCCAAAAGCTACAGTGGCTTACCAATAATTAATTTAATACATATGAGTTAAAAATAATAGACTGTTTATTTATATATTTGCAATTTAAAACTATTCTGTCATTATTAGATAAAGAAATTAATAATCCTCTTCTATTAATCAGAAATATTAAATCATACAACAAATAGTGTATGATATTTCTATTTATGTAACAGTGATATAAATTATCCATTAAATATTCCTAAACTATTCACTCATTCAGCATTATTATAACTAAATCTCTAAATAAATAAGTAGAACAGAGTGTGACCTGAAGAGATAAAGACATCTGTAAACGTACAGGTGACAGGTAATCTTATCCTACTGAACTATTATACAAGAGGAAAATCAATGTACATGTAGATATACATCCTACTAAAATATATACACATATTTTGTAGATCTAAGAAAAGTTCTAAATTAATTTTAAAAATACAAGTGTCTATATCTCAAACTTGTGTAACACTCTTAATATGATAAATATCAAAATATTTAAAAATCTTTTAGCTTATTAAATTAATTCATAAAAATATGTACACTACTGAAGTCAAAGGTAATGTGTTGTCATTTCTATGGAGTCAAAAAAATCCAGTCTATATTGTATTCAAAAGTTACAATGCACTTAATTCAGATCATATTTTCCCTTCAGGGGTTCAGGACAGTTAATTTTTTATCGTTGTTTTGTCGATGATTTGTTTTTGCTGTGGGAACGTAATGAGCATATCCGGAAGCAGTTTCATGAGGCTATAAATAACAGCACTGAATTCCTTAAATGTACTATCAGTAGTTCTTACAACATAATTGATTTTTTTTAGATGTAAGGATAACAAGGGATAGTGTAAGGGGATTTGACACACAGATCCACAGGAAAGAATGCTACAGGAGCTCATACCTCCACAGGCATATTATGCATCCAGGCCACATTTTTAAGAATGTTATCAAAGGCCAAGGCTTAAGAACCTCAAGATTAGTGGCAGATGATCAGAAGTTTAAGGATGAACTTGAGAATCTTAAAGACAAGTTCATGGACAGAGGTTATAATGACAGGGAAGTTACAGGTATACTTTCCCAAATACCCAAATATAGAGGGGAAAAGGGTAAACCCTGCTTCTCAGATATCACTGTCAGTAATACTGAGGGAATTAAAGGTAAGAAATGTATGTGCATACCCATCACTTATCCCAGTAATATAAGGTTATTGCAGGATATGTTTGTGTATACCCATCACTTATCCCAGAAATATAAGGTTACTGCAGGATATGTTTTGTGTATACCCATCACTTATCCCAGTAATATAAGATTACTGCAGGATATGTTTGTGTATACCCATCACTTATCCCAGTAATATAAGGTTACTGCAGGATATGTTTTGTGTATACCCATCACTTATCCCAGTAATATAAGGTTACTGCAGGATATGTTTGTGTATACCCTTCACTTATCCCAGTAATATAAAGTTACTGCAGGATATGTTTGTGTATACCCATCACTTATCCCAGTAATATAAGGTTACTGAAGGATATGTTTGTGTATATCCATCACTTACTCCAGTAATATAAGGTTATTGCAGGATATGTTTGTGTATACCCATCACTTACTCTAGTAATATAAGGTTACTGCAGGATATGTTTGTGTATACCCATCACTTACTCCAGTAATATAAGGTTACTACAGGATATGTTTGTGTATACCCATCACTTACTCCAGTAATATAATGTTACTGCAGGATATGTTTGTGTATACCCATCACTTATCCCAGTAATATAAGGTTACTGCAGGATATGTTTGTGCATTCCCATCACTTATCCCAGTAATATAAGGTTACTGATACGCATCTCTTGTCCCAGTAATATGAGGTTACTGATACCCATCACTTATCCCAGTAATATAAGGTTACTGATACCCATCCCTTATCTCAGTAATATAAGGTTACTGATATCCATCACTTATCCCAGTAATATAAGGTTACTGATACCCATCACTTATCCCAGTAATATAAGGTTACTGATACCCATCACTTATCCCAGTAATATAAGGTTACTGATACCCATCACTTATCCCAGTAATATAAGGTTACTGATACCCATCACTTACTCCAGTAATATAAGGTTACTGATACTTATCACTTATCCCAGTAATATAAGGTTACTGATACCCATCACTTACTCCAGTAATATAAGGTTACTGATACCCATCTCTTATCCCAGTAATATTAGGTTACTGTTACCCATCACTTATCCCAGTAATATAAGGTTACTGATACCCATCACTTATCCCAGTAATATAAGGTTACTGATACCCATCACTTACTCCAGTAATATAAGGTTACTGATACCCATCACTTATCCCAGTAATATAAGGTTACTGATACCCATCACTTATCCCAGTAATATAAGGTTACTGATACCCATCACTTATCCCAGTAATATAAGGTTACTGATACCCATGACTTACTCCAGTAATATAAGGTTACTGATACCCATCACTTACTCCAGTAATATAAGGTTACCACAGGATATGTTTGTGTATACCCATCACTTATCCCAGTAATATAGGGTTACTGCAGGACATTTTTGTGAAATACTGGTATATATTATGTACAGATGACAAAGTGAGGGATATAGTAGGAGATAGACCTAGCTATACTTACAAGAATAAGAAATCTTTGAAAAGGCTACTGTGTGGGCCAAGGGACGCTTTTATAAATAGAACTGATAATGCCAGGAGGGTCACTTTCCCATGTAAAAATGTAATTACTGTGGACATTTAGACACCAGTAGTAAGTTTACTCACCCAGACACTGGTAAAGTATAGGAAATTAAGTTAACAGTGGACTGCAATACAACTTACGTTGTCTTTCTAGCTTACTGTAGTAGATGCTATTCATTCTACATAGGGAAAACAAATCATATGTTGAAAGAACACATGAGAGAACATCTGTATGATTTATCTGGGGGTGCTGAATCCAATGCCTTAGCCAAACACGTAGCTACACATGGTCATACACACACAGTTAAGTTCATGGTGATGGAAATAATCCCCAAGAATGAAAGAGGGGGGGACATCAGCAATAAAACAGAGGCAGCAGAGTTAGAATGGATTATAAGGATGAGAGCTAGCATGAACAGTGGCATTAAGGATAAAGTTTCTATGAATCCAGTTTTACAGGTTAGGGGACTGCCCAGATATCTACTGTTTTCAGTACTTTTTACTATTTTTAAATCTTCACATTTATGTGGAATGTGTTTATATTTCTAAATGTTTACTACCTAGATGACCATTTTTCAACTGATTATAGATATGCTTTTGTATATGTCTTTAAACAAGGATTGCATTTATTACTCCATGTAATTAAACACATGATTTTATTGGTTGCTTTTAGTTTAAAAGTAAGGCATTGCCTTTCTTGTGTGTCTGATGAAGTAACTTGATGTGCTGCGAAAGCGCTTATCATTAAACGGAATTCTTTTTTATATGCTGCCTGCTGCTGTGGTTTGGCTCATATTGAAAAGTCCACTTTACTTTCTATCAAAATGGACATACTGATTCAGCAATAAAACACTAAAATTTCAGCTTTGACTTATGAAATACTGATTCAGCAATAAAACACTCAAATTTCAGCTCTGACTTATGAAATGAGTTATTTCAGGTAGCATTAGTGAATCTAACAAGATACAATACGCAAAACGCTTCAAAGTTCATATGACAAAGCTTCAAAATATCAGTGTTTAGGATATTTTCAAATATTTTTATACAATTTTCTATGTAAATTATATGACATTTTGTACATTCACATTTCTGCCATATGCAGGTATATGTAACACATGTATTTCTTATAAGAAGTTTGTTATTTAAATATATTTTCCTGTCTTATTTGTCCACTAATATTATACCCTATTCTATATAACTAGTATTTCTAAAATCTTCTATCAAAGGGCTATTTAATAATCAGCTTTCTATTAGAGATTACTGTATGTGTATATATTACTTAACTTACTGATACTGCTCTTTTATTAATTTTACATAGTAGACATTTCATTCCTTATGCGTATGCATATTATTCATAAGATATTTACTCTTCTTATTAATTCTAGTATTACAAGCAGTCTTGACTCTATATATATATATATATATATATATATATATATATATATATATATATATATATATATATATATATATATATATATATATATATATGTATATAAGAATTCCTACTTGTTTAATTTTAGCCATTGTGAACTGCTTTTCTGATCTAAGGTTCACATCCTGACATTAGAATTTGATAATTGCACATGAAAAGGACAACTCACAGCAGCTGTTAATTTCCTCTGTAAGTTTGCCATTCTTCTTAATTCTTTTAAACTGTTCTCATTAGTAACGAACATCTAACGTTACTTTTTCCATTAATATGGACAGTTAGAGTTAATAACATTACAACAGAAGCTAGTAACATTCAACAAAATGTAAGCAAATTATAGGTCAGCAACGACTCAACATAAACATTACTATATCTTTTGTTTTACCAATTCTTGACTTCTAAGAAAGGAAAAATATATATTTTGAATAGATTTCTTACATATATACATGAAAAAAGAAAGAAAATGAATGTTTTCACAGACATCAGTGATGATCTTTGACCTAGCTTTTCTTCAGAACAGCTCAGGGTGGGAAGCAAGACAAACAAAAATCCAGCATTCTGATACAACTGGAACATTCTTTTGTTCCCAAGCTTTCTTTAGGTGTTACTTGCTTAATAAACAACATGTGAAAGGAATATGTTACACAGGAACAAAAAAACAAAACCACCAGCACTTTAATTAGCATGTTAATTAGTTCTGACATTTAGGTAACCCAGCAATACACGTACTAAGCAAAGTTAAACAAATTAAATAAAATTCTTAACTTATATAGACTTAAAGTTATCAATGATATTGCTTTTAATTTAATGACATTCTCTTATAGGAAGTATTTGTTTAACACTAATAAATACATGTATACGTTTAGTTAAATGAAATATATTAAGTTTTTCACTGTAAATATAGTAAAACAGTAAAACTAACCATTTATATTCCTGATAAAAAAAAATGTTTTAGCTTAAAATATAAATACTTATATGAAGCTTAAAGTCCAATACATTTTTTTACTAAAAGAGCAAATTCATTGTTTCAGAAAGTAAGTCCTGCAATCAAAGAATAAAAGTAACTTGTTTTTAAGGTTTTTAATTTTAGAAACAGTTTTGCAGGAATTCAGCTCACCCTGTCTCTTGAGAGATATACTGTTCCAATCCATTTCTTAAGTATTATTAAGAATTTTATTTTTGTTAACAAAAGTGGATGAATCCTCCAGTATGTCAGATATTTTAGTTCCTTCAGAAATAAATAATATGATCTTTGCAGGAAACACCAAAGTAGCTTTAATATTGTTCTTTTTAAGTTCCTTGATCAGTGGTGAGCAGGATTTTCTTTTATTCATTACTTTACAGGAATACTCACTGTCAAATCTGACTATGTGTTCACCTATTTTAATAAGCGGGCTGGACCATGCTGTTTTTAATATTTGATATTTTTCTAAGCTAGACATGCACTTAACTATAATTGAATGTGGTGGTGAGTGTTCCTTCTTTGAAAGAAAGAAACTTTGTAGAATACCTTCCTTCCCACTTTCTTTCTAACCTGTTAGACTCGACCTGCAGACTATACTCTGTCTTTTCTTCCCTGGTACATTCCAGTGAGATTCATCTCAACTCAGGACCCCAAACTCCACTTTCATCTCAACAATGCAACTGTCCTAAACTTACTAAACATCTCCACTTAATCACTTTAAACTTCCAAAGCATTTGTAACAAAACATCTGAGTTCCATGTCTGGCTTACCCAAAACTGAGCTCCCCCATCCTAGCTGCTACAGAAACTTGGCTAAAACCTTCCATTCACAACTCTGAATTTCTTCCTCCCAATTTCAATGTAATTAGGCCAGACAGACAACATAAAAGAGGAGGTGATGTCACCTTAATTTACCCCAATACTCTCAATATTGTCCCTTATACGATTTTATTCCACAGTTTCACAATGCCAAGATCCTAATCTCATTCCTAGACATCAATAATTCAAAGAAACTCTGCATTATAGTCATATACATTCCCCCAAGAAACGACATCCCAGTTTTAGAAGATATAATTTCCTGGGTCTCCTCTACTATAAAAAAATGAAAGTATTATTTTAGGTGACATGAACATTGACTGGGCTTCTACTTCCTCTAATCAATCTCTCTTTACCATAAAATATTCCATTTTTCACAATTAATCAATACCTATACTAGCTATAACTATAAAACTGATAAAGACTCAATACTAGACTGGATCGTGGTCTCAGACCCTTCCAAATACTCTATGTCTGGCACTTTGTCAAACTCCCTTAGTGATCACCTCCCAGCCTTTGCTATTTGAAACTGCTCATCCCTATCAAAAGTCTATAACATGAAGGTTATACAAGATCTATCTAAATTCTGTCCTCGTACCTTCAGTAGTATCCTAAGTAGTTAAAATTGGAGCTGTCTTAAAACTCTTCCTCTAGTTGATGTCCTCCTTTACTTCAGTAATTCCTTTCTAAATATCCTTCACAGCTTAGCTCCTACCAGATCTGAGAGAATTAAAATCAAACTATGTCCCATGGCTATCTAAATCTACCAGAGAAATAATGAAAAATAGTGACAAAGCCTGGAAACACTGGCTCAAATCCAAACATTCTTTCAACCTTATCCATTATAAACAGCTTCAAAACCAAGCCATAAAACGTATCTGCAAAGACAAGCAACAATACTTCTGGAATTTACAAACAGGAAAAATAATCCTAAACATTTCTGGTCTTCTATTAATAATCTCTTACACCTGGCACCAGATCTAATCCATGTTCATACCCTGATATGCTACCTGACCTCATCAGCTCTAAATTCAACTCCTGCTTCAATGATACAACAGCCAATCTTACAACCTCCTTCTCCTTAGCCCTACCATCTAATCATGTTCCTTTACTCAACTCCCTTCCTCCACCACTATATAATCTCTCTAGTTCAAATATCACTACTCAAAAATGCAGCAAAGAACCTCACCACCTAGAATTCAATCTCTCCCCTATCTCCACAGTCTCCATAAATAAAACTCCTACAGAACCTAAAGCCCTGTTCTAATTCTGATGACAATATTCCAACCAAATTATTTAAGATCACTGCTGATTCAGTAGCCTACCCAGTAAGTATCCTTATCAACAGGTTCATCCAGGAATCCCACGTCCCTTGCCTTTGGTAAAAAGCTATAATCCTCCCACTTCATAAAGGTGGCCCATCAACTGATATCTCAAACTTCTGACTCATTGCTATTCTCTCCCCTAACTCAAAAATTCTGGAAAAATGTGGCCAAAAAAACTTAACCATTACCTTCTAAATAACAACATCCTCTCCCCAACCCAACAAGGATTCCATCCAGGACACAGTACGTCCACTGCTCTGATCGCCTTCCTAGATATAATCAACATAGCTTGTAACTTAGGCCATACTGTATCAGCTCTATTTCTGGACCTATCAAAAGCATTCAATACTATCTCTCACACCATTCTCATGTCCCAACTTGCATCCATTGGACTATCCTTATCTTAATTGGTTTAAAAGTTATCTCTCAGATATGCTGTCAAGTGGCAAAACTATGTCTCCCTACCTTCATAACCCCACAGGCATTCCACAAGGCTCAATTTTAGGATTTTTCCTGTTTAACATATTCATAAATAATCTATACCAAGCTATTCCAAATACATCCCTAGTCTAGTATGCAGATGACTCAACCATAGTCTGCTCTGCTCAAGTCCCAACCCAGACACTCTACAACAAATGACCCAAACAACATTCTCTACAGTAGAATCCTGGCTCCACAAAACAAATCTCTCTCTAAATGCCAAAATAAACCCTAAGCTTATGCTGTTTACTCCCAAAAGAAATACTATTCTCAACAAAGAAGGTTTCAATATACTCTCACTAAACTCTCTAAAAATCGAATTAGTAGCCAATACCAAACTATTAGGAGTCATAATAGAAGAAAACCTAAAATTCAACCCTCATTTCCAAACAAATATTAATAAAACACATAAAAAATCTAGGGCTACTGTACAGGCATAACAGGTTTCCCTCCTTACCAACTAAGCAAGCTTTTGCCCTCATCTACTTACTATCATCTTTAACCTATGGTGCACCATTGTTAATCAACTTGCAGTCCTCCCTGAAACTACAACTAAACTTCTGCTACAACAAGATTGCCAAACTCTCTACAGGCAGTTGCCACTCCTCCCATCATTGCATAGCCCAAAGGAAACTACAATGGCTAGAATTTCCTCATTACCTATTACTCATACAACTAACCACCTTACATAAACTTATCCATAAACCATTAGACTGGCCTGCTCTTAGCTCCCTACTTACGCCTTACTCCCCTCTTAGGCCACTACAGTCAGAATACCAACACTTAATCCAAATTCATAAACCAAGCCTACCTGCAGGAAAACTCCTCTACTCCTGGATCATAGCCAGATTATGCAATAACCTCCCTTCCTCTATACAAAGTGAACATGGCCCCTCCAACTTCAAAACTGCCCTTCATAATCATCTTCTTTCTAACTGGATATGTAACTGCACTAATGCACCCGCTACTACCTATGAAGCCATTACTTGACTCTTTCTATATAGCAAACTCAGCACTGCTTCAATGTTATCCAGCCACTCTAACTACCTTGTATTACCCTATACTATCAACCTCTCTAACCACTATATCTCTTGCTCTATATCTGTAATAGAAAAGGATGAACCTCAGCACTCTTTTTGACTGAGAATGTACTAATTTGTTATCCCTCCTGTTACTAACCTTTTGTAACTACTTTGATTTGCCTTTGATACTTTCTAGTCCTTCTGCACTCATTTCTATAGTACCCTAAATTCAACTGCTAGTGGTACAGATTCTGTAGCATTTGACTACCTGATTGTGGTGGATTTTTGTACATTTTAATTTGTTCCTATGGATACTCAGGATTTTTTTCCTGTTTTTTTTCTTATTTATTTTATTGTGCTAATATGTAAACATGTACTTAAATTGCAATTTTATCCAGGAGCTTTTCTTCCCAGACCTCCACTGAAAATGGGCTTTTTACAGCCCAGTGGACTTTCCCCGTAAAAAATGTCAATAAATAAATAAAGTGCTGACAGGGATCTATGTACCCTTTCATTTCCAAAAGATAAAGTTTCAGGTAGATTTAATATTTTATGTAGCCAGATTGTAAAGCAGTTTATTGTAGTGTCCCCCTCATACTTTTCAGGTATACTATAAATTCTAATGTTATTTCATCTCAGTTCATTTTCTAAATCATCAACTTTATCTTTGAGCCAGTTATTTTGTTTTAAAAGAAATTCAGTCTGAGACTCACCTTCAGTTATTATCCCTTCAAAATAATTTAAAACTTCTACTATACCGCTGATTGTGTATTTTGTTGTTTCATAAGATTTTTTAGATGCTCCATCTTCTTTCTGGTCTCTTTAAAACTTTCCTTTTTGGTATCCAGTTGGTCTATCTTAAGTAATACATCCTGTATACTATATATTATTGATTGATTCTTTTTTAACACAAAAAAAAAAACAGAGTACTATTTCTTGAGTGTTTCATGTTGAAGTTCCTTCTATCTTAACCAAACAGTTGAAATTCTCACAGGAAAATTACATCTTTGGAAGAACGTGAAGGTATAAATCTTTTCTCTGACTATTAGTGAATACAGTTAGCTAACAAGTATCTCTAAATTATAATTTTTAATTATATTTTCTGCTAGAGAAAATTTTTCAGTCACAGAGCTTTCATCATTTGCTGCTCTCAGTTAGCCATCTTGGTCACATCCCAGATAATTTTTGCTAGTTTGACAGAATGTAGAATTTAAAGTCAATGTTACATTTTTAAAAGTGGTAATATTGTCAAAAAAGTTCAGATCTCATGCAAGAAAAGAGTGCGGCATAAATATTATGTGTCATTAAAACCACAGGTACAAATCTCATGTCAGGAAAATAATGTAATGTAATTTTACTATGTGAAAAAACTTCACATACTTGTAAAGGACAGGCAAGCAAAGTCCCAGAAGAAAATCATTTAATTTCTAGTAATAAATGTCTGTATGTAAACAGTTCAAGGTTTTATATATTTAATGCAGATATTGCAGTTTATCAGAGCACACTCATGTACTGTATGCCATAAAATAGTATAGTAAAGATTAATTAAATATTATTAGTGAAAGTTTATGCAGTAACATTTTTTACTATTTATCTAAGACAGTTGTAGATAGTAATGATAAACTTTTGTAGCATTCTGAAGTACTAAAAGAGTTAAATGAAGTCAGCTAAAAGAGCAGATACATGTAAGGCATTGGGCAAAGACCTTCACCTGAAGAAATTCTTTTGTAAATTATGACCTGAGGGTCATGGAGTAAATGTAGAAAATTCAGCAGTTAAGATTAATTTTATAAAGATGCAGAAATGCAAAAAATACTGAAAAATTAGTACAATGTAAGATTATTACTTTAGTTTCATTCTTGTAAATCTGTAACTGAACTGATGATGTACTACAGTGAAATGGAAAGGCTGTAATTTCATTATTAAATCAAACAGAAACCTTAATGTCATGTTGTTAAAAAAGGCATGAAATTATTTCAAAACATTTGCAGATAATACATGTATGACTAATAGGGTGATAACTATCTAATGTAGAGGTTATAGAACCTTTGAAAAGAGGAAATATTTATTTTATTTATTTTATTTTACATTTGTTTATCAGGAAAGTCTGACTGGACACAGGTCCTTTTTCAGGGGAGGCCTGGGGAGAAGAGCTTCAAGAAATGCACAAAGAGTAAAAGTACAATACATAGTTGCAAAAAAAAATGCAAAGTGAAATACAGAGAAGAAATGACTAAGAACAAAATAATGATTACAATAAATGATCTACATAAATCTTTGAATTAGTTCTGAAAAGATCTTTACATATGTGGTATATCCATATGTATGACAAGTTTCAGAGGAGTTATACAATATGCACGTGTGACGATTGGGGAGAGATGGGTGAAGGCTGCCAGCCTAGTCAAATAGAATTTGATATATAATTTTGGCATTTGTAAATAAATGTAAAATACAGGCATGTTTCCTTGAGTGTAAAAGAATACTGTGAAATGTGGAACTGCAAAATATGTGACAATATTGCACTCTGCTGGCTCAGTGAAGAATGTTGTGACCCTTTCATGTTAGAATTTGGCTCCAGTGAGTCTGGATGAAGGTTTCATGCCCATTGTTTTAAGGCTAAAGTTTATGAACAGAATTTAGATGTGGAATGTGCTTTATTGCTCTGGTTTCTGTTAGAGTATATATGTGAAATGACTTATATTGTTGTAAGTTTCTGAGCAGGTGTTAGATTGCTAAATAATGCAGTTTTTGGCCTGAGAAGTCCAGACTAAGTGTCAAAAATGATGTAATTTGGGAGGGCCTTAGAGACATGTTTGTTAGTAATGTTTAAATACTATTTCTCACAAGAGACTGAGAACATTTTTGATCTTGATATCCAACTTATCAGCACTCTGCCTTATGCTCACATGTAAGTTTCTATCACTATGATTTCTTGTAGGAATAATTAAAGCTAGTAAAGATTAATTAGGTATTTTTCTTTGAAATGAGACCTGTTCTACTGCATTATTTTACATTTCTGTGTGATCTCTGAACTCTTAGATATCTTTGTGGTATAGTAGTTTTGTCTTGTGTTTTAATTATTTATTATTACATATTTTTAAAACCTTCTACCTGTGGCTGGTTTATGTAGAGATAAATTATGCTTTAGAGTACATTATATATTTATAGAATTTACTGTCTAAGCCCTTCCAATAAGCCTAGACTGAATAGTTACATTACCATTGGATAATAATATTGCACAGTAGTAATTGGACACCCTTTTAAGGGCTGGTGCAGCACCAGGTGGATACAGGACCCCAACAGCCTATTAGGCAGGCCCCTTATAGGGTGCCTGAGAGAGTCAAACAGACTCTGAGGGAGGAGGTACAGGAGATGAGACAGCTGGAGAATCTGTGTCAGCCTTTTCCAGGAGTGTCTGTGAAGTTGTATAAATACTTATTTCAAAGTGTGTGTGTGGGTTGTGTCATCTACTTGGGCATGGACACGAAGCACAGAGAGGGTACTGGTGGTTTTAGCTTGCCCAGCTAGGCTGAGACCTGGACCCTATAGCTGTGCCGGTGGGGAGTCTTATTGGGGACCTAGTGAGGATGGGAGCAACCAGCCCCAGACTGACTGTGATCTCTGCGTACACTTAAGGGACATTGTACTTTACTGTGTGTATTAGTTATCCTTTCCTCTCTTCTATGAGATGATCTCCCTGGTGTTAGTGGTGAGGATTGAGGCTCCTTGATTGCTGGGCCAGGGCACGGTCATCACAAGTGTTTGGCAGTGGTGGGATCTACTTCACATACTAATTGGCTTGTAGTGGTGTGGGTAGAGCGAATTCCTGTAGCTTATGTACAGTGATCTCTAAAAGTGTTTTGTACTCTAAAATGGCCACACAGTGTATACTCAGAGTTCAGATCACAATTGTTTTATTTCTTTTGTTACCTTTGTGTTAGTCAGGGTGAGCAGGCAGCATGTCAGCAGAAGAGTATGGAAAGCTGACAAGGAGCCAGCTGGTAGAGATGTGCCAGGCTAGGGGACTGGTGCATGGAAACCTGACTAAAGTAGACCTGATTGCAGCCTTGGTTACAGCTGCATCAGAAAACAGCAGCTTGGTGGACAATCAGACTGACAGTGGAGATACGATATCCTCGGAGAATGGACAGCTCAACCTTTCTGCAGTTGACTTAAATATCCAGCTCCAGCTGGAGCTAAAGAGACTTAAGTTGGAGGCCAGGCATATGGAACTAGAAGCAGCCAAGAAAATGAGGAGTCTACAAGCTGAGGAAAATGAACAGCAGAGGAGGCATGAGAGGGAAATGCTGACTCTTCACCAGACTCATGGAGGTAATGGGGAAAGAAGTAACCGGAACCCAGAAGCACAAAAGGTCAGTACATTTCTTCCACAGCTTAACGAGGGGGATACTTTTGATAGCTTAATTCATATGTTTGAAAGGGTATGTTCATAGGTTCATAGATTAGTACTAGGTTAACTGCCCTTGCGAGCCATTTTAAGCCTAGCCAATTATCCCTTGTGAAACTCAAACCCTGTAACTTGTGTTTGTAAGACAAACACCTTAACCATGAGGCCATGTAAACAGTATGAAGTTGACCAAGGGCTCTGGGTATGGTTCCTGACCTCCTTACTCCATGGTAAAGCTGTAACTTCTTTAGCAAAAATGCATGACACTGACTGTTTTGATTATACTGCTGTAAAAAGACACTTGTTGGAATGTTTTAAGCTAGCACCTGAAATGTATAGGAAAAAGTTTCTTGAGTATAGACGCAAGGCAATTGAAAATGTATGTGAATATGTTGCTGAACTGAGCACTTATTTCCATAGGTGGGTGAGTGGATGTCAGATCACCACTTTTGAAGTGCTGGCAGACCTTTTGGTAAGGGAACAAGCCCTTAGCACTTTGCTTGAAGACATGAGGATCTGGTTAGCTGATAGACAGTGTGCTACTTCAGAGGAGTTGGGGAAGAAGGGAGACCTATACCTACCAAGCAGTGCAGCCCTGCACAATTAAGGGACCCCCAGTACTGCTCATGGGACTAATGGAACCCATGGTGGGCAGCACAGACTGCCCCAACAGAATCCGCCAGTAGCAGGGTAAGCCACTAGTCCAGGTACACATCCAAGAGCTAGGGTTGGGTGTTTTGAATGCAACCATTGGGGCCATGTGGCATACAGATGTCCACGGAGGCAAGGTGGGAAACCAGAGGTGAGGGAGCCAGTAAGTGGGAAAGAAAAAAATGAAACAGTGGGTTGTCTTGAGTCAACAGGGGTATGGAACTACCATCCTGCAGATGTCCTGAGAGGGAAGGATTTGGATGAGTCAGTACTATGTACTTATGCAGTTACATGCAGTAAGGCTAGGAGACATGTGTGTGGGTCTGGTAGCCTGGGGAAGACTCAGACAGACTGCATACTTGCAGCCAGGACTGCTGAGGTGGTTACTTCAGGGAGTGAGCTATGCTGTAGCAGTGAGACTGAATGTGAGCCACAGCTGCTTGTGGGTACTGATGTTCCCTTGGACAGGGTAACTGCAAAGGTAGAGGTGGGTAGTAGTACCCAGGCTGACAGTGAGCCACCACTGTCAGAGGATGCCAGACTTCTTGTGGAAGGGGAGCTAGGAAGGGTTACAAGGAGACACTTGAGACATGCTCAGCTCTCAGACCCTACATTGCAAGGCCTGAGGCAGGTAGCTAGGGAGGCACCTGATTCTTAAGGGAAGGGGGAATCTGTATACTGGAACAAAGGGTTACTGTACAGAGAGTGGACCCCTGAGGGAGGGCTAGAACGTGAGAGAGTACAGCAGTTGGTAGTGCCTAGAGCTTCTAGCCATAGCCCATGATATTCCCTTTGCAGGTCATATGGGCATAAAATGTACAAAGAGGCATATTATGCAAAACTTCTATTGGCCTGGAACTGCAGGACCTGTAAGCAGTGCCAAAATGTAGGCAAGGCAGGAGACAAGGTGAGAGCTCCTTTGATGCCTTTGCCTGTGATTGAGGAGCCATTTCAGAGGGTAGCTATGGATATTGTGGGTCCTCTGAGTACCCCAAGTTCCACAGGGAAAAATTATATCCTAGTGATTGTAGATCATGCTATGTGATACCCCGAGGCAGTGGCTTTGTCCTCCATTGAGACCGAGAAGGTGGCAAATGCTTTGCTAGAGATTTTCAGCAGGGTAGGTTTCCCAAAGGAAATACTGTCTGACAGAGGTGCTAATTTTATGTCATACCTGCTGGCTTGTCTGTGGAAGTCCTGTGTGGTGAAGCACATAAAGACCACCCCTACCCAGACTAATGGTCTTGTTGAGAGGTTAAACTCCACAATCAAGTCAGTTTAAGAGGGAGTGGAACAAATATTTGCCCCAGCTGTTGTTTGCTTACAGAGAGGTTCCCCAGGAATCCACAGGTTTTTCACCCTTTGAGTTGCTGTATGGGCATAGGGTGAGGGGACCTCTAGATTTAATTTGAGATGAGTGGGAAGGTGAGAGTGAGTCTCACAAGCAGTCTGTTGTGGCATATGTCCTGAACCTCAGGACAAGGCTCAGGGAACTCATGGGCCTGGCCCAGGAGAACCTGGGAGAAGCCCAACAACAGAAAAAGGTGTGGTATGACAGGAATGCTCGAGCTAGAGAGTATGCTGTAGGGCAGCAGGCAATGGTTCTCATTCCTGTCAGACACAAGTTGCAGGCAGCTTGGGAGGGACCCTACAAGGTGGTAAGAAAGATAAGTGATGTTAACTACAAGGTGGAAGTGCTAGGCAGATGGCAGGGGCACAAATTGCACCATGTTAACATGATGAAACCTTACCATGACAGGGAGGCCCTTGTGCTGCGCATTTGCAGTGGGTTGCAGGAGGAGTCTGTGGGAGATCTGGGGACTGATCTCCTCAGTGTGGTTGACACCTCGGTGGAAGGGGTAGCAATGTCCCAGCAGCTATCTCCTACTCTGGTTCTAGACATCCGAGCAGTGTTGCAGGAGTTTGGAGGCATGTTTACTGGGAAACCAGAGAGCACCCACCCGGTGCAGCACCAGGTGGATACAGGACCCCAACGGCCTATTAGGCAGGCCCCTTATAGGGTGCCTGAGAGAGTCAAACAGACTCTGAGGGAGGAGGTACAGGAGATGTTGGAACTAGGGTAGATTCAAGAGTCCAACAGTCCCTGGGCCTCACCAATGGTGTTGGTGCCAAAGAAGGATAGCAGCACCAGGTTCTGTGTGGATTACAGGAAATTAAATAGCCACACAGAGTCAGATGCTTACCCCATGCCTAGGAAAGATGAGGCCTTAGAGCAGCTGGGTGGGGCTAAGTATCTTACAATCATTGATCTTACCAAGGGTTACTGGCAGGTGCCCTTGACTCCCAGTGCTAGAGAGAAGTCAGCCTTTGTGACTCCTTTTGGCTTGTATGAGTTCACAAATATGTCCTTTGGGATGAAGAATGCCCCAGCGACTTTCCAGAGGCTGTTAGATTATATCTTAGCAGGAGCAGGAGGGTTTGCCCTTGCTTACATGGATGATATTGCTATCTACAGCCATTCCCGGCAAGAGCACCTTCAGCATTTTAGGGAAGTACTGGGCAGAATACAGAGGGCAGGGTTGACCATTAAGCCGAGCAAATGTCTGGTGGGTATGGCAGAGGTCTCCTACCTAGGACATAGAGTGAGGAGTGGTAAGATAAGGCCAGAACCTGCCAAAGTGAAAGCTATTCAGGCATGGCCTGCACCTATTACCAAAAAGCACATGAGGGCATTCTTGGGGACAGCAGGATACTACAGAAAGTTCATTCACAATTATAGTACCATAGCTGCTCCCTTCACAGACCTGACAAGGAAGGACAGGCCATATAATGTAGTGTGGACCCCAGCATGTGAGCAGACATTTCAGAAGCTTAAGGAAGCTTTGGGAGGATCCCCTGTGTTAGCCAGTCCAGACTACAGCAAAGACTTTGTTGTGCATGCGGATGCTTCAAACTATTGGGTGGAGGGCTGTACTTAGTCAGATTTCTTCAGAGGGAGAAGACCACCCAGTGGCTTATCTTGGTCATAGGCTCCAACCCAGGGAAGAATGCTATGCAGCGGTAGAAGAAGAATGTCTAGCCATAGTGTGGGCACTACAAAAACTTCAGCCTTATCTGCATGGAAGAAACTTCATTGTGATGACAGATCACATCCCTCTAACATGGTTAAACAGAGACAGTCAGCAAAATGCCAAGTTGCTAAGATGGAGTCTGGGGTTGCACGCATATGATATGCCAGTGCAGCACAGCAGTGGGAGTAGCAATGCCAATGCAGATGGGCTCTCAAGACAGGGAATGGGGTGAGGTACACCCAGATAGACCTGACACTCTCAAGCGATGTTTCTCAAGGGACACTTGGAAAAACTTACTTGAGTTCCCGGGGGGGGGGTGACGATTGGGGAGAGATGGGTGAAGGCTGCCAGCCTAGTCAAATAGAATTTGATATATAATTCTGGCATTTGTAAATAAATGTAAAATACAGGCATGTTTTCTTGAGTGTAAAAGAATACTGTGAAATGTGGAACTGCAAAATATGTGAAAACATTGCACTCTACTGTCCCAGTGAAGAATGTTGTGACCCTTTCATGTTAGAATTCGGCTCCAGTGAGTCTGGATGAAGGTTTCATGCCCATTGTTTTAAGGCTAAAGTTTATGACCAGAATTTAGATATGGAATGTGCTTTATTGCTCTGGTTTCTGTTAGAGTATACATGTGAAATGACTTATATTGTTGTAAGTTTCTGAGCAGGTGTTCGATTGCTAAATAATGCAGTTTGTGGCCTGAGAACTCCAGACTAAGTGTCAAAAATGATGCAATTTGGGAGGGACTTAGAGACATGTTTGTTAGTAATGTTTAAATATTATTTCTCACAAAAGCCTAAGAGCATTTTCGATCTTGATATCCAACTTATCAGCACTCTGCCTTATGCTCACATGCAAGTTTCTAGCACTGTGATTTCTTGTAGGAATAATTAAAGCTACTAAAGATTAATTAGGTATTTTTCTTTGAAATCAGACCTGTCCTACTGTATTATTTTATGTTTCTGTGTGATCTCTGAACTCTTAGATATATCTGTGGTGTAGTGGTTTTGTCTTGTGTTTTAATTATTTATTATTAAATATTTTTAAAACCTGCTACCTGTGGCTGGTTTATGTAGAGATAAACTATGCTTTAGGGTACATTATATATTTATAGAGTTTACTGTCTAAGCCCTTCCAATAAGCCTAGACTGAATAGTCACATTACCATTGGATAATAATACTGCACAGTAATAACTGGACACCCTTTTAAGGGCCTTTTAGTAGCTGATAGTATTAGCTGGGTGGTGGCAGGGATTACTACCGTATGGTCTGGGTAAAGGGGCGCAGCTGGAGAATCTGTGTCAGCCTTTCCGAGGAGTGTCTGTGAAGTTGTATAAATACTTATCTTAAAGTGTGTGTGTGTTGTGTCAGCTACTTGGGCAGGGACACGAAGCACTGGTTGGACAGAGAGGGTACTGGAGGTTTAGCTTGCCCTGCTAGGCTGAGACCTGGAACCCTATAGCTTTGCCAGTGGGGAGTCTTATTGAGGACCTGGTGATCACGGGAGCAACCAGCCCCAGACTGACTGTGATCTCTGCATGCACTTAAGGGAAATTGTACTTTACTGTGTGTATTAGTTATCCTTTTCTCTTCTATGAGACAACCACGCTAATGTTAGTGGTGAGGACTGAGGCTCATTGATTGCTGGGCCAGGGCATGGTTGTCACAGCACATATAACAGCTGATTCAGTTTAAAAGTTTCTGTGGGTAAATCCATTTTAAAGATTAAAAACAGATATCAATGTTGTTACATCATACAGATGACTGCAAACTGGGTGCCATAATTGACTCTCCAGCCGACACAAGCATCCTCCAAAAGGGCCTCATAGAAACAGACAACTGGTGCCAGAGCCATGGCCTCAAGCTAAATGCCAAAAAGTGTATAGTCATCCCCTTTGGCAAAAACAAAGTGCCCACAAATTACCACATAGGTGGTAATCCATTAAGTACGGAAGAAGTAATTAGGGACCTGGGGACCCAAGTTGATAGCAATCTCTCATTTGACAACCACGTGGCCAAAGTGGTTAGAAAAACATTTTATATAGCCCACCTAATCTTGAAGGGATTCACATCTAGATCAGGGGAGGTCATCGTGCCTCTTTACTCATCCCTCATCAGGCCCATAATTGAGTACAATGCCCCTTTTGGGATTTACCTTACCAGACACCTGCAGCAAGTGGAAAGACTCTAAAAGTACCTCACCAAGAGGATCAAAGGGCTCAAACAGATGCCATATGCTGCCCGGTTAAAGAAACTCCAGCTCTACTCAGTGGCATACTGCCTGCTCAGAGGCGATCTGTGTCTGACGTATAAAGCCATGTCCAACCCGGAATTAATGGACAAGCTGCACCTCAGAAAATCCAAAACCCATCGAGCTACGCGCTCGAGAGACTTGAATCTCAGCACTGAAATAAATAGGACATGCTGGAGGGACAGATTCATAACCCAGAGGCTCCCTTCACTCTGGAATAAAATCCCAGTCCAGGTTAGGTAGAGTCCCTCATTGACTCTCTTCAAGAGGAATCTTGATGAGTGGATGGGGGATCGTTGGTTTACCCCGGGTACCACTTCTGTGTCACTGTTAGACAGAGGCACAGTATACTAACCTCGAAAAAGGGCATAGCAAAATTAATTTAAATGGGTGGCGAAAGCCAAACGGACACTGGCTAGGCTTATAAATGCCCTAGGGCAGATAGCCTAGTATGAACCTATGAACCTATAAATTCCATTTGTAATTCAGAAGGCAGTAGTAATATATCAGTAAGGTGTAGGCTTCTGTGATTCTGTGTGTACTAGAAACTAGCCATGAGAGCTGTTTTCCATATTCATTGAACAAACCTCACTCGCAAATCAAACTGGTGTAACCAGCATAGACAAGGTAATAGTGCTTTTAAATTATAGACAAAAAATACAGAATAGCCCATTAGAACCAGCTGCTGAGTATGGTTTAATTGCACTTAGTGCAGACATCACTCAATCCTGTTTTATAATCGGGCAGGCATAACTGTGGTTGTTGAAATCAAAACTGGAGAAAGTAGAGCTGTGTTTTGACAAGGAAGAAAACTTATCTGCAAATACCTCTACCAATTGAGATGTATCTGTGAGCGTTACACCATCCTTGATAACACTAATATTTAACTAAGAATCCACCCATATAAACCTGTAAGTGCTTAAAGAGAGCCTTTTTGCTGTCAGTGGTGTAGGTTGCTAATTTATACTGATGTTTTCTTCTAAAAGACCTTACCAAATGCCTAAATCTAGTCCTAATTTGTTGCTGTTTTGTTCTATTTATATTATTATGCATTACCTAGAAACTCTGTCAATGGGTTTTCACTTTTCTCCGTAGCCTATCGAGTTTATCATGCCACCATTCTTTATGCTTCTTTAAACAACTGGTATTATTAGTTCTTGGAACAAAACAATAAATAACAGAAAAAAATATATTTATAAAAAGTGACCCAGCAAGCTTCAGCATTTTTATCTTCCATGGTGTTGCTCGTCCAGTCAGGATAAAACAGACAAACAGTCGTGGGTTTGGTTCAAGCAGCTTTATTAAATACAAACACATCAGGATTGAGGCTTAATAACTTAAACATAAATAAACTTATAAACAGACTGACTACCGCAGTCATACACGTTAACATTCTGGCTGTTCTCTCAAAATGGCACTGTTGCCTGTACATGCACAGTATTCATATGCACGTGCTCAGTATTTATATGCACATGCTCAGTATTTATATGCACATGCACAGTATTCATATGCACATGCTCAGTATTTATATGCACATGCTCAGTATTTATATGCACATGCTCAGTATTCATATGCACGTGCTCAGTATTTATATGCACATGCTCAGTATTTATATGCACATGCTCAGTATTTATATGCACATGCTCAGTATTCATATGCACGTGCTCAGTATTTATATGCACATGCTCAGTATTTATATGCACATGCTCAGTATTCATATGCACGTGCTACATCTGGAAATGCTTCTTAAAGTTACAACACATACTCTGTTCTACATTCTCCCTGCTTAAGAAATAAGTCATACAGGAAATGACAACATTGATTGGCATGCAATTGTACAGAAATGATCCTTCGACATGCAATTATACAGAACTAAATACAAATAAAACAATCATGTCCAGGTTGCTGTGTATTTTATACTAGGTCTAGAAATATGACCTGATCATGTGACATAAAAATTAGAACTGGGTCTAGCAACAGGGACTGTCTTTAATGAATGTTCAGCTTTGGGGACATTAGGGACATCATCGGGAATGGGAATAGGTACTGAGACGTATCCTTCAACAGGAGCATTGTCTGCATTGCTCTGAGATCTAGAGTCTGCATCACAGGTACAGTGCTGCAATATCGATTCAGACACAAGAAGAAAATGCCTGTGATTCCTTTTGTATTGTATACAAAGATTCCACTAAGTAGGATCTCTGCTCAGCACATATACCTCTCACTTGACCAAATCGATCCAAACCTTTCAATGGACGAAGAAATCTGCTTATTTTATCATAGCTGGACTTCTGAAAGGAATGCTTTTTAAATGCTTGGGCTTTGATTGCTCTGGTGTTTTTAGCATTAGGCACCAACAAACTGGAACAGACAGGCAAATTTGTTCTGGTTTGCCTAGATAAAAGTCCATGAGTAGGCGAGCAAAGTAAATTGTCATGAGGTATATTTCTGAGATTAAGCAAATTCAAGAAAATATCAGTATTGTCATACTTTGACCTCTCTAGTAATTGCTTTGCACTTTGTACTGCATGCTCAGCCACGCCGTTGGACTATGGGTATTCAGGACTGCTAGTAATATAGATAAAGTCCCACTCATTTGAAAATTTCTGAAATAACTGACTGGTAAACTGGGAACCACTGCCAGAAATAGTTTTGTGTGGACTACCATGGACTGAGAAATGACATTTCAATTTTATAATGACAGTCCTGGATGTTAGGCTAGGTAGTGAATCAATCTCAAACTAATTCGAATAAGAGTCTACCAACACTAAGTAATTCTGATTATTCCACTTGAATATGTCAGTAGCTACTGTTGACCAAGGTAGTTCAGGAATTTGGCTTAGCTGAAGTGGCTCTTTTTGCAAATGTGGTTTAGTATTATTGCATACTGAACAAGATGAAAGCACTTTATCAACGTCTTTTGACACAGAAAGCCAAAATACTAGCCCTCTCGCCCTCTCGCCCTCTCACCCTTCTTTGGGTAGCTTCAGAACTTGGGAGGCTACAATGCAAAATTTGGATGTACTGATGTTGTCAGGAAGTAGGAACAGTAACTTTAGGACCTTTGAAAATGATACCATCTTCCTTCAACATCTCATGTCTGTAAGGAAAGTAAGGTTGCACTTCTGTTGGTACACAAGACTGCTTTGATGGCCAGCCAGCGCTGATGAAGGGGTTGAGCTTTTGCAAAACTGGATCAGTATTTGTATGATCTCTTAGCTCATCTAGTCTCGTGGTAGAAAAATTACGCACTTCCATGACATTGAAGTAAAAATTCTCTGCATCAAGCTTTTCTGCGGGATTTCTGGGTGATTTGGATAAGGTAGCAGCCAGATAAAGACGTTTGTCTTTTGTATAGACTATTTTGAAGTTGTACGTTTGTAATCTGAGCATCATTATTTGTAGTCTTGCTGGAGCTGTATGCATAGCCTCCTTTAAAATAGTGACTAGAGGTTGGTGATCAGTCTCCATCTGGATAGCTCAGCCACAACTATAATCATGGAAATTCGAACATGCGAACACAATTGCCAAAAGTTCCTTCTCAATGTGAGCATACTACATCTCAGTTTTGGTAAGAGTTCTAGATGCATTGTCTACTGGTCTGCCCTCATGAGGAATAACTGAACCAAGACTGAACTTTGAAGTATCACAGGAAAGAATTACTGGTTTGTGGACATTGTAGTATCTTAACATTTGTGGGCTGGCAATTTTCTGTTTGAGGTCATCAAATGCTCTTTGGTGTTGTCCCAGCCATGACCAGGCAACATTTTTGCATGTCAGCTCTCTTAAGGGGGCATTTAATTCACTGAAATCTGGTATAAACTTTCCCAAATAGTTAACCATGCCAAGAAAACGCTGTAAAGCTTGGACATTGTCTGGAGCGGGCATCTCGATAATGGCCGTTTGTTTGGAAGGGTCTGGTCGTAAGTCTGTACTGGTAAATAAATGACCTACAAAAGTAACTTCTGGTAGCCTGAATTTACATTTCAGAGGATTGAGCTTTAAATTCACTTCATGCACTCTGTCCAGAACTTTCCTGAGGTTTCTGTCATGCTCTGCTTCACCATTACCTCTGACTAGTAAATCATCCACTATGATAGCACATAGATAACCTAAAAAATGTTGCTCCATTGCATGCTGAAAGACCTCATTGGCAGAATTTATTCGAAAAGTCATTGTGAGAAATCTGTATCTACCAAATGGGGTACTGAATGCAGCCAATAGTGACGATCTGCGGTCAAGCATTACTTACTAAAATGAACTCGTTGCATCTAAGACAGAACAAACAGTGGCATTTGGCATTAGGGTAGCGATTTCCTCAACTGCACACATAGGATGGCGGGGCCTCTTTAATGCTTTAAGTCTCTTGGGTCAATACATATTCTGATTTCACCTGAGCTTTTCTTATGAGCGACTACCACACTCATATATGTTAACATGCTGGCTGTTATCTCAAAATGGCACTGCTGCCTGTATGTGCCCACTATTTGTATGCACGTGCCCTCAGTTTGAAATGCTTCTTGAAGTTGCAACACACACTGTGTTCTACACATAGCTATCTGACAATTCCAATTTTCTAGTTCATTATTAATAGTCGAATAGTCCACTTGATAACATTTCAGTGTTGGAGAACTGTGCTTTAAACCAAACTCAGTTATTACTTTTTTTCGACTTCCCGATAAATACATAAATGATCAGACTGTATAAGTCCACATTCAGTCCTTCAATCACTAGCTACTAAATTATCCTTGATCCAAACCATATCAAGGACATTGCTTTCCTTTGTTGGTTGCTTGATCAACAGGGTATATGCAAGTTCAATAGTGGATCTGACCAAATTGAAAATACTATCATTACCAAAGTAAAGTTGTCCAGACTGCAGAAGGTGCATTTTAATCACACACAACCATATTGTACCCTTAGGAAAAAAAACTTCTTCAGAGCTATACTAAAATATTTTAAATCACAATTAGATAAGGATGGATATCTGTAAAACAGAGTAACTGCAGAAGTGCACCCTCTCCCCACGATGTTAACCATGATAATTTCAGAGTCAGCACAACTAATCTGCCTTCAAAATCTCACCACTGCCTTGCTCTTAAGACTCTTGGATGGCTAGAGCTTCCTAACCAACCCTTATTTTCTCAACATACTATCATCCACTCTGTCCTGAACAAACCCTCCTCTTGCCCTAGTATATGCACACTTATCTCCCTCTTTAACCCCTCCCTGAGCCCTTAGAAGCTCTGACCAATGTTTATTACAGATTCTCAAACCTAAAAAATTAATTGGACAAAATCTTTATAGCTGTTATCCTGTCACCCAATGGAACAAGCTTCCCATGTCTCTCAGAAATATTACCAATATCCATGAATTCCAGAAAACACAACATCTAAATAGCACCTAGTTATGTCTTCGTGACCATCCCACCTGAACCCTGTCCTTTGTTAATTCTTCTTTTTAACTTTTTTTTCCTTTTCTTCGCTAACTATACATTTGACATTAATTTTATGTTCTTATTTACATTATATTATCAAATTTTTTTTGTTTCTGTTACAATATGTAGTTTTTCAATTGTACATTATTTTTGCATGTAAATTATCTTGTATTGCTGTAATCTGGAGCATTTCTCCCTGGGCATCCGCTGAAAAGGGGCTTTTGCCCAGACAGACTATCCTGGTCAACAAATGTCAAATAACTGAAATACATAAACTAACCATTGTTGATGATTTATAAAAGATGTTGAGTTATATGGAAAATCCACCTCTCTTATGCTTGTTCTAAAGAGATGATGTCCAAAGTAACTAGGAAGGCTTCTCACCAACTAGTAAAACCAAAAACTGCAAGCAGCACTGTAAGCAGAGTTGTAGGACTGATAACTTTCCAATATACGCAATTTAATAATGAAATACAATAGACTAACGCAATAAACTGAGCGCTTTCGGTAGGATCAGTGTCCTTCCTTCTTCAGATACCATACAGGTCAATTAACAGGGTTTTTATATCATTAGAAAGCCACAATTAAACAATTAACCAAATGCCAGAATAACTCAACTTGTCCTTAAAGGTGCAGTGGATATCTTGGTGCTATGCTCTACCATATGTAAACCAATATAAGCACACTTTTCTCAAATTTAATAAATAAAAAATGCTGCATATTCTAGCCAAAAAGTCAAACATAAAATCTATTAAATGCAATTAATATAATTGTGTAAATATAATATAAATTTAGTATAGATGCCCAATGTTTTTCAAAAAGATGAATAAATAAATAAATAAATTTAAATCTGTATGCAGTATGTATAAAATACTGTATAATATATTATAATATGTTATAAAATGTATGTAAAACCTATAAATAAGTATGTTAAAAATCTTCACATATAAGAACACATACCAGGGGCGACCAAAAATTAGTACTCTAAACATTTACCCATTATTGACACACATTACCAGCGTAAACTTACAATTGAATGCCATATACAAATCATAGACCTGACAACCCATAGGTAGTATAATAAACAGGTCATGGTATTCAGCTAAAATCATCTTTTCAAAGCTAACCATTTCAAAATGCTTTTAATAAGTCCCTGTGTGACATCAACAGTGCTTGTGTGACATCAGCAATGCCTGTATGATATCAACAGTGCCTCTGTGACATTTGCACTAGTGAACCAGTAGTTCTGAAATGTTTCTGATGCTCAATACATCCGAGTATCTTGGTGAGTCATGAACACCATTGTGAAATTAGCAAAACACAGATTATGTTGTCTGTGCTGTGTATTCAGCATATGTGTCAGTATATAATATTGTATATAATATAAATATATAATTGTCCTACATCCCAGTGTTTACAGGCATGGCAAGGGGGCAGTTGCACACTGGTAACTGCACAGTTCAAATGCTTGTGTACATGTTACATGTATCAGTACACATTAGTCCTGCATGACTACATTTGTATGGAGTCCCATCCTTGACTACATATCCTCTTTACTCCTGTGTCCTTTCACAGATGTGCACTCTACTTGATACATGTGTCTGTTTGCATCTGCCATATGTAGTCGCCATTTTAAATTATTTTCTATGTTGTGCACATTTTATACATGCTGTATGTAATTTCCTGCTTTTGAGGTCACTGTTTGCTCTATTCTAAATGTGGTCAGTGATTTCCTACTTTGTGAAGTTTATACATCCTTTGCTCATGAAATGCATGCAGGGTCAATGCATGTGTGATGGACAAGGACTATTTTCTTGTAATCCTCATGGGCTTTAAATCCGCACCGCTGGCACCATGTAATATAAGAGGGGGTAGCTTCCCACAAGAGCATGTGATAAATACACACTGCTGCCTGGGCACTACCACTTGTCACACTCAAATAAGCTTTATACTGTACAGCAACATGCTAGAGTTATAATCACTGGCTCCTCAGAATTTATTTCACTTATATGAGCCCACTGCTCCCAGTACAGTCTTACGAACAGTAATTGAAATTTGACCAATGTTATTTTGCACACAAACATACACAATATTTTCCAGGAGGGGTTAATGATAACTGTCCAGTACCAACACCCACCATCTTGTCCTTATGGTAATGCTATAAGCATTTGGATAGACCTTGCTAGCATATCAGAAAAGCAATTAAGCATCTACCCTTTAACAAGTCAGTCACTAAATATCTGCATGGTAACAACAGCACAAGCAGCTAACAGTTTAATGCACCATTTTAATGCATATACCCCTAAGCTAATAAAAGTAAACCACGAGACACAAGACCTTAAAACTGAGTAAAGAACACTTTGTAAGAAATAGACAAACTTAAGCAATGTACTTGATATAATCAAATATGTGCAAGCAGCTTTACAGTTGCACAACAAAACCACAAAATAAGTGTATTTAAACAGACATAAAGAATTCTAACCAACAGCTTATCTGGACCTCTCATTAGCTGAAGAGGCATATTAAATTTCTGTCTAACACTGATTTAAAAGTAAAATAAATACATAAAAATAAATATAGCAATTGCATAATTTTACAGTTAAATTGGAATCTAGTTAGACCTCTGGCCAGAAATATAATCCACCTGTACTGTCCAAATATGAGGCATCATTTCCTCCAGTAATTTCTTTCTCTCTCTCGCTACTGAAGAGTCCAAAACATTATTTCATGTTTAGATTCAAAAATAGACAATGTCTGGCTTCATGGAATAGAGGGATGGAGCTTTACCTGTGACCCAGGTGACCAGAGGTTTGTAAGCAGCCCTGGGAGTGGAGGAACCAGAGAAGGAGTTAGGGGGGAGTGAATGACTGTGGCTCAGTAACCTCTCCCATGGGGGGACCAGGACAGTTGTCTAGTCGGGGGTGCACTGACTTGGTGTGACTTCCCTGGTGGGCACCAGGAAACCCTCCACTCATGCTGGGTGAGGGGCAGTGCTGGTTGGAGGGAGCACCCCTTGTGGAAGTGAGGGGGCATTCTCTGCAGTCTTCCTATTTCATGTCTCTCTCTGAGGAGCATGGCTGGATGTAGAGCTATAAACCTCAGAGACGGTATCAAACCACCCCAGCTGACTGTCTGATTGATGGCCCCTCACAGTCATCCTCCACTATGTTGAAGGGGAAACAAATAGGCAGATTGGGAGGGGGTTGATCAAGAGACAGTGGTGGCAAAATTAAGCAAAAACGTCTGATATTTTTTCTCTTCTAAGAGACTTTTTAGCTGTTGGGAGATAGATTCAGTCCAGCAGGTTAGCGTCTAAATAAGGCGATGCACCTCAGTACAGAAAATGTTTGCACACTTGAACAATTTAGGTTGTTTCACTAGTTTTGATGTCTTTCCACTGAAGACAATTTTACAATTGCATTTTTTTTACATTTTATGCATTTCAAAGCAGATCTTTTTATGTATTCCAGGCTGTTCTCTACCATCCATTGTTTCTTCTACAGCAGAGATTTTCAGCATTTCTTTTCAGATTTGTTTAGCATCTGGCCTTGTATCCAGTCGTATATCAAGCCTGTTCAGTTACCTTAGGATGTAGGCTGGATTATGAAAAGTGACATTGACAGAGGATTCCTTATATCAAGCCCTATATCTGTACTTGGTCTCCTACAGGTTACTGAGAGGTGATTTCTGCCTGGCATACAAGGCATCCTCAGATCCAGCTGTGATGGACCTTTTGTACATCCACAAAATGGGCAGCATCAGAAACACAAGATTGAAGGATTTAAATTATACTTGTGACATAAATAAGACATGCTGGTGAAATAGATATGTGTCTCAGAGGTCACCCTTGCTCTAGAACAGGCTCCCCATCCATATGAAGCAGAGTCCATCCCTGACCATGGAAGTCTGGCAGTTGGCTTAGAGGACTAAGGAGTTGTTAACAAGCTGTTTCCTGTGGTCCAGTGGTACAAGTTTCGATTCCTACAGCCTCCACTGCTGAACTGTGTGACCCTGATCGAGTCACTTAACCAGACAGCGCTCCCAGGAAGAGTCTGAAAAAAGTCCATGGATAGCAGTGCAACTCTGATCGAGTCACTTAACCAGACACCACTCCCAGGAAGAGTATGAAAAAGGTCCTTGGAGAGCAGTGCAACTCTGATCAAGTCACTTAACCAGACAGTGCTCCCAGAAAGAGTCTGAAAAGGTCCATGGAGAGCAGTGTGACTCTGATCAAGTCACTTAACCAGACAGTGCTCCCAGGAAGAGTCTGAAAAAGGTCCATGGAGAGCAGTGCGACTCTGATCAAGTCACTTAGCCAGACAGTGCTCCCAGGAAGAGTCTGAAAAAGGTCCATGGACAGCAGTGCGACTCTGATCAAGTCACTTAACCAGACAGTGCTCCCGGGCGGAGACTGAAAAAGGTCTTCAGAGATCAGTGCTCTACCCCAGAAAACAAATACAAATAAATAAATACACAAAAACCTTATATAAGCATAAGCTTGGCCAATGGATGGGAAATCGGAAACTCACCCTGGGCTTAGCCCCCATGACTCTGATAGAGGCAGACAGTGATGCCTAAACAAACATACCCCCACCACATAACCTCTAGAAACTTCCTAACTAACCTGCCCCATCCTAATATATGCCCATGATACATAGGGACATTATTGGGTTGGATTGCATGGCTAGGCTTATAAAGGCCCTGGTGGTCATTAGCCTGGTATATAACTATGACCCTATGAAACTATAGATATATATCTTATCTAGCTTAGTCCCAGGCAAATGTGGCAGCAGTTAATTCTCCTGAATGTTTATTTTCTTAATACAGATAACAGCTGGTTGTTGAATAATGAGTTTGTCAATTTTATGTGAATCAAATCACTATTTGATGCAGGGGATGTTTATTTGGGTTCCTATTGTATTGCCAACAGCTTAGGTTGTTGAATGCTTATACACCGACACCTAAGCGTCAAAAGCTTGCAATAGCGAATGGCCACACTATCGATTTCTTTCCTCGGGAAAGAACTCACGTGGCCATTATTGGGGATTTCCCTCTCCCCAACAATCTCAGAGTTGGTATATTTAGTTAGGGTGTGTGTGTGGGGGGTGCAGCCCCCCATTATATTTGGGTGTGTTTGTTTATTTTGTTTACAGATGGCTACTCAAATTCTTTCTTGAGGAAAGAATTTGATGATGTATCTGTTTGCTATTGTAAGCTTTCGATGGTTAGGTCTCAATATTTTTGGATTCGACAACCTAAACTGTCGATGTTATGATATAGACACATTTATTTGGTTGCAGTAAATGGGTGTTTGTGGTAATGCCAAAATTTTGGATTTGCCAAACATTTTGTCATTGAGGTGGGAGTTTGTATGAGTGTTTGAGGATTAGGTTAGCATTAGAGCTATGTAATGGAAAAGTTTTAGTGTTGTTTGTGTTCATGTAAGGGGAATTTCAGCTTTAAGGGTGGAAAAATGCATGCATGGATGTTTATGGGTTAGGGTTAGAGTAATGGATAGGTGAGGGGAGAGTTTCAATTTGTGTGTGTATGCTAATGAAAGGAAATGTGTTCAAGGTCTTGTATAGTAGTCTGATATTGGTTGGAAAGTGATTATGCTTCTTGCAGCCTGGCAGTCCTCCATAAACCTGATGCCAGCCTCTCGCTTCTCACCACCAGAGTAGTACAGCATCATCGTTTCATTGGCTGTAAGTAGTTGGATGGTTAATGTTCCTAATTCAGTGAGTCATAACTCCACCACTGCAGCCATTGATATTTTACATTTCATAACTTCCTTGGCAATCATTTCCTTTTGGCTGATTTGGTGGCCGGTTCAAACATTTCACATGGTGATATGGGTTTCCAACTTTGGCCAGTAGCTCACTGATCACCACAACCCTTGGTCTGTCCCCAATGCTGGTGCATTGGCTGCCCTATATTGGTCCATCCCCAATGCTGGTGCATTGGCTGCCCTAGATTGGTCCATCCCCAATGCTGGTGCATTGACTGCCCTAGATTGGTCCATCCCCAATGCTGGTGCATTGGCTGCTCTAGATTGGTCCATCCCCAATACTGGTGCATTGGCTGCCTTAGATTGGTCCATCCCCAATGCTGGTGCATTGGCTACCCTAGATTGGTCCATCCCCAATGCTGGTGCATTGGCTGCCCTAGATTGGTCCATCCCCAATGCTGGTGCATTGGCTGCCCTAGATTGGTCCATCCCCAATGCTGGTGAATAGGCTGCCCTAGATTGGTCCATCCCCAATGCTGGTGTATTGGCTGCCCTAGATTGGTCCATCCCCAATGCTGGTGCATTGGCTGCCCTAGATTGGTCCATCCCCAATGCTGGTGCATTGGCTGCTCTAGATTGGTCCATCCCCAATGCTGGTGCATTGGCTGCCCTAGATTGGTCCATCCCCAATGCTGATGTACTGGCTGCCCTAGAATGGTCCATCCCCAATGCTGGTGCATTGGCTGCCCTTGATTGGTCCATCCCCAATGCTGGAGCATTGACTGCCCTTGATTGGTCCATCCCCAATGCTGGTGCATTGGCTGCCCTAGATTGGTCCATCCCCAATGCTGGAGCATTGTGTGCCCTAGATTGGTCTATCCCCAATGCTGGTGCATTGGATGCCCTGGACTGGTCCATCCCCAGTGGTGGTGCATTGTCTGCCCTAGATTGGTCTATCCCCAATGCTGGTGTATTGGCTGCCCTAGACTGGTCCATCCCCAATGGTGGTACATTGGCTGCCCTAGATTGGTCCATCCCCAATGCTGGTGCATTGGCTGCCCTAGATTGGTCCATCCCCAATTATGGAGCATTGTGTGCCCTAGATTGGTCTATCCCCAATGCTGGTGCATTGGCTGCCCTAGACTGGTCCATCCCCAATGGTGGTACATTGGCTGCCCTAGATTGGCCCATCCCCAATGCTGGAGCATTGACTGCCCTAGATTGATCCATCCCCAATGCTGGAGCACGGTGTGCCCTAGATTGGTTTATCCCCAATGCTGGTGCATTGGCTGCCCTGGACTGGTCCATCCCCAATGGTGGTACATTCACTGCCGTAGATGCAGTAGCATGAGTAAATGAGTTTGTTCAAATTTCCATGTAGTTTCTTGCCTTGTTTCCCAGTTCTGGTCACCGTGGTGTGGTGACCACCCTCTTTCTTTTGCAGCTGGTCTTGGGACTGTCCTTGGCTAGTGCTCACCATTCTGTCTATTTTTGCACCAACCGAGGTAAGTCCAGACCCAGCCAAGGAAAACTTCTACAACCCGCTCCAATGCATGCTTGAGTTGATCCCATGGACTGAGATGATCTTCTTGACAGGAGACTTCAACACCCACATTGGTAAGGATAGGTCCAGTTGGGAAGGAAGGTAGATTTTTCCATGGGAACATGAATGATAGCCTACACCTTCTGTCCTTTACTACATCAAACAATCTCACTGTGGGAAATAGCCACTTCCAGCATCCCTGCAAACACCAGTTCACATGGTGAAACCCATCTGGTGAGGACTCGGCCATATTAGAGTGCATCCTGGTCAACTCCTGCTCAAGGATATCCAAGCCATGTGAGGACCTGTCTGTGGCTCTGAACATTACATTGTCCATGCTGTGATGCAGCTTAACTTACAGCATGCAAAGGGCAAGTCACCTCCATTAGCCAGGCTGGACTGGAAGCAACTGGTGGCCCCTGGCTGTAAACAAGAATTCCAGATCACACTGTCAAACTGGTTTGGAGCACTGGCCCAAAAGGATGATGTAGATGAGACAGAAAAGCAGATATCAAACTCCATCATGGAATGCGCCAAATTGCTGTGCCCATCCATCCGCCATGAAACACAGACATGGATATCTGATGAGTACCTGGATCTTGTAGCCCAATGGAAGCAGCTAAAGCTGGTCAACTATGAACAATACCGGGAGTTCAGTTGAGAAGTTTACCAGAGGCTGAAAGCAGAAAGGAAAATGTATTGGAGCAAAGTGGCAGCCAACCTTGAGGAGGCAGCATCCAGATAAGAATACCACACCCTGTATGGCACCCTCAAATGACTGAGTGGGAAGACCAACCCACCAGCGACAACATCAGAAAAGTGGATGGGACAGTCTCGTACTCATCTTGTGAATGCCTGAAACATTGCAGAGAATTCTTTTAAGAGCTTTACAACTATGACCCACCACATGGACCAATGGTTGATCTACCACTCAGCTATCTCCCTGAGATCCTAATAACTGATGTAAAGCCAACAGTCAAAGAGGTGAAATCAGTTATCAGAACACTGAGAAACGGCAGGGCACCAGGAGTAGACCAGATCACTGTCATAGAAATCAAGGCTGGAGGTGATATCCTTCTCCATTGACTCCATGTACTGATCGAGCTGCTATGGGTTATGGAACAGAAACCATCATGGGAGAAGGACATCATCATACCCATTCACAAGAAGAGGGAAAACAGGGAATGCAAGAACTACCACAGCATCAGCCTGCTGTCCATCATCGGCAAAGTC